>NC_034016.1:15848417-16004133 GCF_000346465.2 Prunus persica
CGTAGGCAGCCTAAGGTTATTAGGTGCAGCCGCAGACTAAATGTTAGTCATAATTTGTATTTGAATGGTTTGGTAGTTGGTTGAGAATTATTGGAAGGCCGAAGGCCATTTATGTGAAGTTGCATGAAATTATATTGTGCATGCTGCCAGTTGTGAATATTAAATGCGTTTTGATGCAGGTTGAAATTTTGGGAAATGTCCAATTTATAGGGGAGACTCTGCCGAATTTTCGGCAGGAAGTCTCGGTTTTTAATATTTGGGCCTGGCATCGGGAGGATGTCGGGAATTCCAAAGGGTTCGCCTCGGGTTCTGAAAAATTCAGAGCGGGTCCTTTCATAGGGCTCACTACCTTGACCAACCGTCTGCAATTATTTGGGTGCAAGGTTTAATGTGCTAATAGTATTAGCACAATAATAGTTATCTTCTTGTTAACTTTTTTACTACAATTTATGTGCTAAAATTGTTGTAGGTTAAAGAAATTATGTTTCATTTTTGGTTTGCCATTCTCCCCAATATAGCAAAATAGAAATCATTTTCCCAAGTTTATTCTTGAGTGAAACCCATCTGTACGTGTCATCCTTCGTTACAATGAAAAAAAAAAATTAATCAGATTCATTCTTTGATTAAACAAAGCTTAATATATCGTGTGGTTCATATTTACATCAATCCACTATAAAGAGGCTTCTCAGCTCTTCGGTTGAAACCGCCCATTTCATCACGTCCTCAGCATTTGGAGTAAGCCTCAGCCCTGACAGTACATCAATCCCATCATGTACCTGATTTATCCGAGCTGCATATGTTCTCGAATTCGTCTCGCCTTTAAAGAAAAGACTGAGCAGAGTGTTGGAAAACCCAGTGATAATTATCCCTGCATTGTGAATCTTCACAGGGCTGCCAATGACCTCAAGCGCAGCAATTGAGTCCTTAAGATTCCAAAACACCAACTGCGGCACAGTTGCATACCCTCTCTTTTTGTAATTATTCCAAGCGTCCTTATAATCCAGCGCCCAATCGTTCTTAGAGGCCTTGTCAAATTCCTTGTATGTGAACACAAAAATACTTTTAGGCATCTTGGCATTGCTCAGCTTCTCTGTCATGGCAATCTGCAGAATTCGACTGTAAATCTTTGAAAAATCCACCTTCTCAGCGCACTCTATGTTCCTCATAAACTCATTGTTAGTGTATAAGTGCAGCTGCTGAGATAGTTTATTATTTCAGTTTGAAAATGTAGCCGTTGGATAACAGTCCAACTGTGCAGTTAGGATGTAATTGTGCATGCCATGTGTCTCTATCTCATAGGGTAGTGAATGAATGGCTGAGTTGTAAATGATGTAATAGGAATGTTCCGATTCCTAACGGTTTTGTCAGAGGCAATATACGTATGATTTGTGTGGAGCTAAGCTAGTATTCTGCTAGCTCTTCTTCTTCCCTAAGCTCTCTCTCTCATTTTTCTTCAGATCTCATTTTTCTTATCTAAGAGTTAAAATACAAGATAATAGTCTCTGTATTCTAACATGGCCTCAGAGCCAGGTTGGATTGTTTAGCTGGGCGTTTTGAATCTGTGAAGAAAGGAAGCTGCGTTTTGAAGCTGTGTGTGAAGGTCTACGTCTACCATGGTTGGATCTGGATCTAGAGGCGAGGTGAGAGCGCCAATTTTCAATGGAAATAATTATGAGTTTTGGAGCATAAAGATGAGAACCATCTTCAGGTCTCATGGATTATGGGATCTGGTTGAAAAGGGATTAGAGTGGTCAGATTCGAAAGGAGCTGATGAATCTGGTGAAAAGAAGAAGGAAAAGGAAGAATCAAAGGGAGCTGGTGAATCTGCTGAGCAGAAGATGAAAAGAGATGTTTCAAGTGGTTCTGAAACAGAGAAGCTGATGAAAGATGCAAAGGCATTGGGGCTGATTCAAGGGGCAGTATCTGATGAGATTTTTCCCCAGATCTCTCATGAAGAAACTTCTAAAGGAGCTTGGGATCTCTTGATGCAGGAATTTGGAGGTGACAAACAGGTAAGAAATGTGAAATTACAAAGTCTGCGTAGGGAGTTTGAGTACACTAGAATGAGAGATGATGAATCCTTGTCTGCCTATATTACCAAACTATTTGATGTGATTAATCAAATGCGTAGCTATGGAGAAATACTGCCTAAAGAAAGAGTAGTACAGAAATTGTTGATTAGCCTACCATCTTCTTATGATTCTATCTGCTCAGTTATTGAACACTCGAGAGACTTGAATGAGATTGAGGTGCAGGAGGTTGTAGCCTCACTAAAGAGTTCTGAGTTGAGATTAGATAGACACTTTGAAAACAAAACAGAGAAGGCATTTGCTAGCCTTAGTGTGGATGCTAAATCGGTTAAAACTGGAGATCAGAATAATAAGCAGCATAAGAATTGGAAGTCCAAAGGCAAGAAATGGGATAACAAGACAAGTGAAGGCACTAAAACTCCCTGCAAACACTGTGGTAAGTTACACTTTGGTGAGTGTCGATTCAAGGGCAAACCAAAGTGTTATAACTGTGATAAGCTTGGCCACATTGCAAAGGATTGCTATAGCAAGAAAACACCACAGCAGGTTAACTATGCTACTCAAGTGGAAGCTGCACCAACTATGTTCTATGCTGGTAATGCAATTGGTGCTGGTATAACAAGGGATGAAGAAGTCTGGTATTTGGACAGTGGGTGTAGTAATCACATGACAGGAAAAGAGGACTTGCTGGTGGATATTGACAGAAATGTGACTGCAAAGGTTGAAATGGGAACTGGACAGCTTGTAGATGTAACTGGAAAGGGCACTCTTGTGGTTGGAACCAAAGTAGGCAAGAGATATATCAAAGAAATAATGCTGGTACCTGGACTAAAAGAGAACTTACTCAGTGTGGGTCAGATGATAGAGCATGGCTACTATTTGGTATTTGGAGATCACAAGGTGGAAATCTACAATGACAGCTCTTATTCAAATCTGGTTGCAAAGGTACAAATGAGAGGTAATAGAAGCTTTCCTTTGAAACTGCAGGCTGAAATGCACTTAGCTTATAGAGCAAGTGTAGATCATTCCACTGAACTTTGGCATAGAAGATTTGGACATCTCAATATGAGTAGTCTGAAATTGTTGAAAGAAGAAGATATGGTAGTAGGACTACCAGAAATTAAAGGGATTAAAGAGGTGTGTGAGGGGTGTGTTCTAGGCAAGCAGTGTAGAGAAGCTTTTCCAAAAGAGGCTACCACTAGAGCACTAACTCCACTAGAACTCATTCACAGTGACATCTATGGTCCTATGCAGACAGTTACCAAAGCTGGAAATCGGTTCTTCCTCACTTTCATAGACGATTGCACAAGGATGTGTTGGGTTTATTTCTTAAGACACAAGTCTGAAGCTCTAACTGTGTTTAAGAAATTCAAGGCCACTGTGGAATTGCAAAGTGGTTATAAACTGAAAAAGTTGAGAAGTGATAGAGGGGGAGAATATACCTCAGTGGAGTTTGACAGTTTCTGTGAAGATGTAGGAATTGAAAGACAGCTTACAACCCCATACACACCACAGCAAAATGGTGTGGCAGAGAGAAAAAATAGAACTATAGTAGAAATGGCCAAGTGTTTGATGTTGGAGAAGAAAATTCCATTTGATTTTTGGGCTGAGGCAGTCAACATATCTGTTTATATTTTGAATAGGTGTCCAACTAAAGCTTTGAGCAAAAAGACACCATTCGAAGCCTATAGTGGAAGGAAACCAGGGATTAAGCATCTAAGGGTATTTGGCTCACTGTGTTATGCTCATGTACCAAAACAACAAAGACAGAAATTAGATCTTGCAAGCAAGAGGTGTATCTTCTTGGGATATGGCAGCTGTGAGAAAGGTTACAGACTGTACAACATTGAAACTGAGAAGGTGCTTGTTTCAAGAGATGTAATATTTAGTGAAAATGTGTGTTGGGATTGGAATGCAAAGAAGGAAACTATTGTGAACATTCTGCTCACTGGAATCCGAGAAGAAGCACAAGGAGAAGAAGGGAGTTCTTGTGAATTTGAAGAACAATTGGAAGTGAATGAGGTGCCTAGTTTAAACACTGAAAACAGTGATCAAGAAAGGGTCACAGGTCTGCAGGATGTTGGTCATACTCCTCTCAAATACAAGAGCATTGCAGAAATTTATGAAAAATGCAATATGTGCATTATAGAACCAGAAAGTTTTGAAGAGGCAGCAAAGGATGACTCTTGGAAGAAAGCAATGGAAGATGAAATCACCATGATTGAAAAGAACAATACATGGGAGCTTGTAGCTAGACCATTTGATAAACCAATCATTGGAGTCAAATGGGTCTATAAGACTAAACTAAACCTAGATGGATCTGTGCAGAAGAATAAGGCTCGGCTGGTTGCAAAGGGATATTCTCAAAAGCCTGGAATAGACTTCAATGAGACCTTTGTACCAGTGGCTCGACTTGACACTGTGAGAGCTTTGGTAGCATTGGCTGCACAGAAAAATTGGAAGCTTTTCCAGTTAGATATGAAATCTGCCTTTCTCAATGGAGTACTAAGTGAAGAGGTGTATGTGGATCAACCATCTGGTTTTGTGATCCAAGGAAGTGAAGATAAGGTGTATAGGCTTAAGAAGGCTTTGTATGGCTTGAAGCAAGCTCCAAGAGCTTGGTATGAAGAGATAAATTCCTATTTTACTAGAGCTGGTTTTCATAGGAGCTTAAGTGAAGCTACCTTATACACTAAGAGGTCTCCAAGTGGTATTCTTATCGTGTCACTCTATGTAGATGACATTATCTATACAGGAAGCTCAAAGGAGATGATGCTTGAATTTAAGGATGAGATGATGAGACAATATGAGATGACAGACCTTGGATTGCTTCATCATTTTCTCGGCCTTGGAGTTTTACAAACTGACACTTGCATTTTCTTGCATCAGAAGAAATATGCAAAGACTTTGCTAGACAAGTTTGGACTCAAGGACTGCAAATCGGTTGCAACACCATTGGCAGTGAATGAAAAGTTGTCTAAAGTGGATGGGAGTGACTTAGCAGATGAGACTTTGTATAGACAAATGGTAGGAAGCTTGCTCTACCTAATTGCAACAAGACTAGACATTATGTTTGCATCTAGTCTTTTGGCCAGATTTATGCACAATCCTACCAAGAAGCACATGGGAACAGCGAAAAGGGTGCTAAGATACATACAAGGTACTATAAGCTATGGCATTGCTTATGAGAAAGGAAAAGGAGCTGTGTTAATTGGCTATTGTGACATCGATTGGAGTGGTAGTGAAGATGATATGCGGAGCACATCAGGCTATGCATTTAATTTCGGGTCAGGAGTGTTTTCTTGGGCCTCAATTAAGCAGAGCAGTGTGGCTCTCTCCACTGCAGAGGCAGAATATATGAGCGCAGCAGAGGCAACCACTCAAGCTGTTTGACTCAGATTTGTGCTATCAGATTTTGGTGAAGAACAGGTAGAACCAACTTAGTTGTTGTGTGACAACACTTCGACTATTGCTATATCAAAGAATCCAGTTCATCACTACAAAACTAGACACATCAATCGCAGGTTTCATTTCATTCGAGATGCTCTTCAGAATGGTGAGATCGATTTGCTTTATTGCAAAATTGAAGAACAGGTTGCTGATATATTCACCAAGCCTCTAGCAAGGGATCGGTATGAGTATCTAAGGAAGGCTTTAGGTGTTATCTCAGCACAACACTTAGAAGGGAGTGTTAGTGTATAAGTGCAGCTGCTGAGATAGTTTATTATTTCAGTTTGAAAATGTAGCCGTTGGATAACAGTCCAACTGTGCAGTTAGGATGTAATTGTGCATGCCATGTGTCTCTATCTCATAGGGTAGTGAATGAATGGTTGAGTTGTAAATGATGTAATAGGAATGTTCCGATTCCTAACGGTTTTGTCAGAGGCAATATACGTATGATTTGTGTGGAGCTGAGCTAGTATTTTGCTAGCTCTTCTTCTTCCCTAAGCTCTCTCTCTCATTTTTCTTCAGATCTCATTTTTCTTATCTAAGAGTTAAAATACAAGATAATAGTCTCTGTATTCTAACAATTTCGACTGCAGATTGTCTCCTTCAACTTTGTGCAGCCTTGGAAAATCGCTGAGCGGGATAACAAAACCTTGCCAAGGTTTTTCGCTGAGCTCCGAAACCAACAACCCCATTGAAATGCAAACCATCTCCTTCAATGTCCCTCTCATGCTCTCCGGGACATCACACACTGCAATACAATTCCTGAGCCTCCCTTTGTTCGAAAACTCTTGGACTAATCTCCGCCATTGAACCTCTGCAATCTCATCATCACCGCCATGTTCCTTTTCCAACAAGGCCACCACATGGTGAGGAGGCTTTAGCCCATCACCAAAGCATATGTCGACAATATTTTTCTTGGGTAATAGTATGTCCACGAGCTT
This sequence comes from Prunus persica, assembly GCF_000346465.2. NCBI lineage: Eukaryota > Viridiplantae > Streptophyta > Magnoliopsida > Rosales > Rosaceae > Prunus > Prunus persica. The sequence goes on from NC_034016.1 coordinate 15,854,839, forward strand.
CATGTAACCCTTAATTTGCAATCTTCTTTCATCACGGCCTCCACCACCACAACCAATGATCTTGCTGTAGATTTCCAAAGCAATCAGCCTCTTGCGGTTCTTGAACAATGATAATGACTTCTTGTCCTGTTTTGCAGCTGGTAAGCGCTCCAATGCCTTGCGTAGGGGGCTAAGTACTTGTTTCCTCAGTCGATTACGGACCCTATAAGCATAATGAGCTTCTTCAACATCTTTGTACTCCCCAAAATTATGGCGTGGAAACATTCTCCTTGCTATGTTTTCACATATCAAAGTTGCTCTGTCGTAAGATGAATCAATCGAAGGACAGAATTTGGAAGCAGTGCTGATATGTTCAATCTCACCAGACTCCAAAGACAAGACATCTGATGTCAGCATCTCCACAAACACCTCCGATACACGATCATGCAAGAACCGATATTCAAGGTCGTTTTGGTACCTGTCAACCGCGCTTTTAGCCCTGGCGATGCGAACATCTGTGACTGTTTTTATCTCTTCCTTCTCTTCCTCCACATCGCTTTCGTCATAGTTGGACCAATACCTATTCCTAGGTTTCTGCCATTCATTCGAACGATTCTTCCCATACTCTTTCCGTCTTCCCTCCCCCTCTTCTTCCCTTTTCTTCGCTTCATCTCTGGATTTTTTCTTTGCTTCATCTATGGATTTCTGCAAAACCCTATAGAGAACCTCCAATAGATCTTGGAACCAACCCAATTCCGCAAAAATCTTCATATTGAAAGCCAATGTTCGAGGATGGTTTTTGTGAACCCATAAGAGGTGTTGAAGGAAAATGGTGATCTTCCTAATATAATTTCACCACCACTAATTAAATAATGGGGTTTTATTATTTTAGGTTCGACCCATTCGAGACGCAAGTCTCTTAATTACAATCCCTTGCTTCAAGGGAAAACCCTTTGATTCCATCATAAAGAAACAGAACGTGTGTGTTTTGATTTTGCAGCTGCTCCCAAGTCCAACCTCAGGATGCCTACGTATCCTTTGCAGGAATCAAGCCACTCGTAGTTCAAAGATTCATGATGAATAAATGACTCATCACAAAACGAAGAATTTGAATGGGTTTAATTGAGGAGTTTGAGTGAATTTAGCTGAATAAACCAGGGATTCAATATGGAAATATGTTTGGGATGGTTGCATCAAGATTGAATCTCTAGATTGCCTACGTACCCTTTTAAAGGGATCAAACCGACGTAGTTCGAATTTGATTTGTGTAAAGGTAGATATTTGATTTTGGGGGAATTTGGTTGATGTAACCAGTGATTCAAATTGGTTGCGGTTGCGCCTATTGAGATGTTAGACTGCCTACGTACCCTTAACGGGGATCAAACCGACGTAGTTCCAAAATTCAGGAATTAATGGGTAAGTGTGGCCCAATAATTTAGAGTTGGTGTCTTTGAGACGATTTGACGATTTTCATAGGTAGATGACCTATGGGAAAAATTGGAAATTAATGGGTATGTATGACCCAATAATTTAGAATTTGTATCTTTGAGATAATTTGGGGATTTTCATAGGTAGGTGACCTATGGGAAAATTTTGAAATTAATGGGTAAGTGTGGCCCATTAATTGAGAATTTGTGTTTGAGATATTTGAGTTTAATCTCATTGGAATTTTCATGGGTAGATGACCCATGAGAAAAATTGGAAATTAATGGGTGAGTGTGGCCCATTAATTGAGAATTTGTGTTTGAGATATTTGAATTTAATCTCATTGAAATTTTCATGAGTAGATGACCCATGAGAAAAATTGGAAATTAATGGGTGAGTGTGGCCCATTAATTGAGAATTTGTGTTTGAGATATTTGAATTTAATCTCATTGAAATTTTCATGAGTAGATGACCCATGAGAAAAATTGGAAATTAATGGGTGAGTGTGGCCCATTAATTGAGAATTTGTGTTTGAGATATTTGAATTTAATCTCATTGAAATTTTCATGAGTAGATGACCCATGAGAAAAATTGGAAATTAATGGGTGAGTGTGGCCCATTAATTGAGAATTTCTTTTTGAGAGATTTGATTTTAATCTCAATGAAATTTGTATGGGTAGATGACCCATGGGGAAAATTAGATCTCTGTAAATTTAATGGGTAATTATTTGGATTACCCATTAATTACTATGGGCTTTTGAAAATCAATGGACAAATATTTTTGACAGTCCATTATTTTATTTCGGGCCTGTGATATTTTGACTGGCCCATTTTTTGGACATGTGAAGAAGAGAGAAAAGAAGGAAAGAAGAGAGAGAGTTGAAATAAATCCAAAACACAAACAAAGTGGCTGACGCCACTTTTTATTATTTTTATTTTTTTGTCTTTTGACTTCTTCTTTTTTTTTCTTTGAATTTCTTCCCCCTTTTGAAACCAAGTGGCTGACGCCACTTTCCCATTTTTTCTTACTCTTCTTCCATTTTCTCTTTCGACAGGAGTCTTCCTTCTTTTTTTGTTATTTGTTGCTACTATCTGCAGTATCAGGCCGACCAACAGCCAACATGGTTGTCTTCCTTTTCAAGCACAGCTTACTTTTTATTTGCTGTGAGATTAAACCCCCAATGATTTTGTTTGTGGGTTTTGTACCCAAATGGGAATTGTGCTCTTGAGAACTCACTGAAAGAGTTTTATGCCCAAAAAAAAATGGATATACCATTCAGGGTATTTGATTGAGGGTTACACACCCATGATGGATTTCGTATCCAAGATTCTTGAGGGTGAAACGCCCAGGCTTTATTTCAAGGGTGAAAACCAATATTTGCTTTGAGGGTGAAAACCCATATTTGTTTTCAGGGTGAAATACCCAAACTTTGTTTCTGGGGTGCAAAACCCAAACTTGTTTTGAGGGTGAAAACCCATACTTGTTTTGAGGGTGAAAACCCATATTTGTTTTCAGGGTAAAAACCCATATTTGAACATCCAAGAAATTTTGATTCAAGGTTGCCAAGGGTTGCCACCCTACATGGATTGCCATCCATTTGATTGATTAAAGGGTTGCCACCCAAAAAACGGAGGACCTCAAGAGAGGAGCCTTGATTGCCTCTGTCATATTTCTTCAGCATGGCTATGCATCCTCCATGTTCCCCAAGCCTTGTTGGCCTTTTTTTGGTATCTCTTCAGAGTCTGCCGCTGTGCTCCTTTTCTTTCTGCAGCCTCACGGCTGCCTCTCCTTTTTTTCTTTTCTCTCCTCCTTTTATAGAGTCCTTGTGAGAGAGTTCTGAGATGGCAGAATCCCCATTCAAATTGGACTCCTCCCCCAAAAATAGGAGCCACTAAACTCTCTTAAACGTTTTCATTGGTTTAGACCCCCACCTTTTTCCAAACTTCCCCCCACCTTTTCCAAACTTCCCCCCACGTTCCAATATTTTGTGATTTTTGTGATTTTTTTTATTCCAACAAGAGGCATTTATAAAAGGCTTCTTTGTTGGGCCTCCCCACCATTCTTAGGCAAAATATGAGCCTGAGAGTTGTGCGAGGGTTATGCTTCCATGCCTCTGCTTCATATTCTGTCAGATCCTTCTGCGGCTGATACATGGGAGGGTTTTGTTGGGGTTTATCAGAGTATGTGGTAGCCTTGGAGAAGAATTCAAGGCAAGGGTTTAAGGGTGGGGTTGAAGAAGAAGAATGGCCTTTACCCAGTGGAGGTTTTTCTTCATGGGTTTTGATTATGGTGGAGATGGGGTGGCCAAGGTAGAGCTTCGGTGGGCCCCGAAGACAAACTGGAGGAGCCATGATTAGGGTATGGACTGGGTATAGCGAGTACTGGGGGATTGGATCGATTGGTTTTGGTTTTCAGAAAGATTGGGTGAGTTATGTTGGCTTCATTTGAGGCTTATTTTATAGGAAGAAATTTCTTGGGCATCAAGTATTTGGAGGTGATGATAACATAACCGAGCTTGGCATCAAGTAATTTATAAACTAATGTGTAACTTTTTCTTAACTCACACTCTAAAGCCATCTGTGATGAAACCAATATCATAAGCAATTTCCTATAAAATAAAAAAAATATCATAAGCTATTAAATAATATTTCTAATTCAGCCATTTAGTGATGATCATAACATTGGTCGAGATAGGTCATGAGTGTACGTTACATTCAAATCAAGGTTAAACCCTTCAATCTGCCACCAAACTATGTGGTATGTACACAACCAGCCCTTCCTGTAAAATCTAGCAGGCTGCCACCAAACTACGTAAAAACTTGAAGGTGAATTCAAGTCAAATTAAGACATAGGTCTAGAGGGTAGATTATAATAAAAGAGTGTTGCTAAACGAACCCTAAAATTAACTAAGTACACCATACTATCAAAGTATTTATTGAATTACTAATTTACCCTAATATAAAATGACTAAAAAGGAGATATTCAATTGTGAAACATAACACCACATATTTTTAGGGTGTACATCAGTTAATTTTAGGATTCGTTTAGCAGCACTCTTTAAAAACCATCTAAAATATGACACAACATATTTTTCCCTACACTTCTCTTCTTCTCCATCTTAGCATTTGGACAGCCGAACTCTTTTATCTCTCAAAACCAAGCTCAGTAGAACCTCTTCTTCTTTCAATCACTCTTCTGCTCAGTATAAAACATACAAAATACCAAACTGGAAGAATAAAGTGTTGGCGTGACTTGTGGATATTGACTTACTTTCCTTACACACCAAGAATTCCTATTATAATTGTAATTGATTTAGTTTAATTCCTGATTTCCTACTGTAAATGGATTTAGGAATTTATTATTTACTTGCCCATTCAGGTTTTGTTGTATTATAAATATGACCTCCTACAAGGAGAAGAATACACAGAAAATTCCCACAAACAAATATTCTCTCATAGTTTTTTATATTTTAGCATGGTATCAGAGCGGCGATCTTGGGATTGCTGACTCTAGTTTCTAAACCTTAGCCGCCACCATGGGGGAGGATGACTCTTCTACTCCTCATGGCGGTAGCACCACTGCTTCCTCCTCTCCTTCTCAACCAACCATAGCCGAGTTGAGTGCCCAGGTGGCTCAACTAATGCAGATGCAGACTCAGACCTCGAAATTGATCCTAAATCAGGATCCTACCAAGACGACCCCGACCTCGACTCAGACGACGACCCCGACCTCGAATCAGATGACGACCTTGAACCCGAATCAGACAACGATTCCGACGACCATTACCTATGAAGCTTCCGCTGCACAGATTGGCATAAAGTTGGATGGCACCAACTATGCCCTATGGTCCCAAGTTGTAGAGTTGTATATCTCCGGCAAAGACAAATTTGGATATATTAATGGCGATCTTCCGCAACCTCCTTCGACTGCTCCAACGTTTCCTCGCTGGCGCACCGAGAACTCTATTGTGAAGGGATGGCTTATCAATTCTCTGGAGCAGAGCTTGATTGACAATTTCATTCGATTTTCAACGGCAAAAGCAGTGTGGGATGCAATTGCCACAACTTACTATGATGGCACTGACACTTCTCATGTTTATGATCTGAAACGACGAGTCTCTCGTATGCGACAAGCTGGTGGCTCCATTGAAACCTATTACAATACTCTCCAAAGCTTATGGAGAGAAATTGATTTTCGTCGTCCAAATATGATGGAGTATGAAAGTGATATCAAGCGCTATAATGATATTCTGCAGGAAGATCGAGTTTACATATTTTTGGATGGCCTTGATGATTGTCTTGATAAGGCCCGAAGTGATGTTCTTCACATGACTCCATTCCCTACTGTTGACCAAGCTTATGCCTATGTTCGCCGTGAAGATGTTCGACAAGCAGTGATGATGGGTTCATCCGATCGAGCCACTGGTGCTGGCTTAGCGGCCAAGAGTGCGCCTCGATCAGGTCCCCCTACTCGTGCCGGACAGCCCCATAATTCCTCTACTGCAGCCCACCTTCAGATCCAGTCATATGCTACTGCTGCTGGTGCGCCACTTCCTAAAACCATCCCACCTTCCCGTCCCAAGGCTCCGACTGATGGAAGTGGTTGCACGCACTGTGGCAACCTCAAACATACCCGTGACACCTGTTTTAAGCTAAATGGTTATCCTGATTGGTGGGAGGACCTCCGCGCTCGCAAGCTCAGAGAAACTGCTAGTAATTCTGGCCGTGCTGCTCTTGTCTCTACCGAACCCCCATTAGCCTTGTTCCCGCAGGTAGATCCTCCTGATAGTCCCGCGCTTCCGGATGTCTCAGGTAACTGTGGTTATGCATTTCATACTTCTGATCTACGAGATACTACTGGTTGGATAATTGATTCTGGCGCCACTGATCATATGACCTTTGATCCGAATGATTTTTTGCACACCACTATACCCCGCCGCACAAGTATTGCCAATGCAAATGGAGTTACCTATCCTGTGACAGGGGTCGGCACTGTTGCCCTTTCACCTTCTCTGTCCCTTTCTAATACTCTACTTGTTCCATCTTTGTCCAATAAATTAATGTCTGTGAGTCAGGCAACTGAAAAACTAAATTATTGTGCCCTAATTTATCCCAATTTTTGTTTACTACAGGATATTCTCACCAAGGAGATCATTGGGCGTGGTACTAAAAGAGGGGGGTTGTACTATGTGGATGACTTCAGTATGGGACGTGCCAATAGTGTAAAGCATCCGTCTGATGACAAGCACCGACAAATTTGGCTCTGGCATCGACGTTTGGGGCATCCATCTTTTGGTTATATGAGACATTTATTGCCCGAATTGTTTTCTGTATTTAAGGACTCAGATTTTAAATGTGACACTTGCATTCTAGCCAAGAGTCATCGAGCATCCTATCCTTTAAGTATGAATAAAAGTACTATTCCTTTTTCTTTAATTCATTCTGATGTTTGGGGACCCTCACCTATTTCTACTCATTCCGGTATTCATTGGTTTGTCACATTCATAGATGATTGTACACGGATGACATGGCTTTATTTGATGAAAAATAAGAATGAAGTATTTTCCGTGTTCCAATCCTTTCACAAACAGATGGAAACACAGTTCAATGCTCGAATCCAGATTCTTCGCTCTGACAACGGTGGAGAATTTGTTAATCATGATTTTCAGACTTACTTCCAGACACATGGCATTATTCATGAGACAACTTGCCCCCAGACACCACAACAAAATGGTGTTGCCGAACGGAAGAATCGTCATCTCCTTGAAACAGCTCATGCTCTTCTCATTGGTGGCCATGTTCCTCGTCATCACTGGGATGATGCTGTCGTCACTGCTGTCCACCTTATCAACCGCATGCCATCTGGGGTCTTGAACTTCAAAACTCCATTACAAGTGCTCGCGCAACACGGGCCTCTGCCCTCTGTTTTGGTGCTTACCCCTCGCATTTTTGGCTGTGTGGCCTTCGTTCATCTCCATAAAAATCAGCAAAGCAAACTTGATCCATGTGCGCTTCGTTGTGTTTTTTTGGGTTATGCCACTCATCAGAAAGGCTACCGATGTTATCACCCTCCTACCCGGCGAACCTATGTCACTTTGGATGTCACCTTTTTAGAATCAGATATGTTCTTCTATGACCCAGCATCCAATTCTACTCTTCAGGGGGAGATACCGAGTGAAGAGCTCAATTGGAGCAGCTTGGAACATGAGGATATTCATCTATGCAAGCAGATTGCTCTCGGCCAAGAAACAATAACAATCGATCGTCCTGAGTCTGGCACGTGCGAATGCTCTCTGCCAAACAACGATCGATCGCCTAACCCTTGCGAAGATGTTTTTGATTCGAGTCATACTCTTACAGATAACTCAGAACAACAAGATGAAGACCCCCCTCTCATTCAACAGTACCAACGAACCAATCTCCTGAGAATATCTTTGAGGTAAATACTCCTACTAGACTTGTGCATTTAGAGGATAAAACTATTGGATATCAATTACCTTTCAGGCAAAATCGTGGGAAGCCACCAAACCGTTATTCACATGATATTGGCAAGACATCCAAGTATCCAATTGCAAATCATGTATCCACTGAGAAGCTGTCTGAACCACTCAAGGCTTTTGTGCATCAGTTGTCTGCTATCCATATTCCAACCAAGGTCTCTGAAGCATTGAAAGATCCTAAGTGGGTCCAAGCTATAAAAGAGGAGATGAAAGCTCTTGAGAAAAATCAGACTTGGACATTGGAGACTATACCACGAGGAAAAAAGACTATCGGATGTAGATGGGTATTCACTATAAAACATAATGCAGATGGATCTATCGAGCGATACAAGGCAAGACTTGTGGCAAAAGGGTACGCACAGACCTATGGTATAGACTATGAAGAAACTTTTGCACCAGTTGCAAAGTTAAACACCGTCAGAGTCTTATTGTCCCTTGCAGCTAATTTGGATTGGCCACTACACCAGTTTGATGTAAAGAATGCTTTTCTACATGGCGAACTCACGGAGGAGGTGTACATGGACATTCCTCCTGGATATAATACTACTCAGAGTGGAACAGTTTGCAGGTTACGAAAAGCATTGTATGGATTGAAACAGTCACCACGTGCATGGTTTGGACGGTTCTCTATGGCAATGAAGAACAATGGTTTCAAACAGTGCAACTCAGATCATACTTTGTTCTTGAAACATCGAAAAGGGAAGGTAACAGCATTAATAATCTATGTTGATGATATGATTATTACTGGGAATGATAAACAGGAAATATCACAGCTACAAGACTATTTGGCTACTGAGTTTGAGATGAAGGATCTAGGTGGACTCAAGTATTTCTTGGGAATTGAGGTGGCTCGGTCGCAGCAAGGCATATTTCTCTCTCAAAGGAAATATGTCTTGGACTTGTTGACGGACATAGGAATGCTAGATTGCAAACCTGCGGACACTCCTATTGTTCAGAATCATCATCTTGGAGAATATCCGGATCAAGTTCCAACTAACAAAGAAAGATACCAAAGGTTAGTGGGAAGATTGATCTATTTGTCACATACTCGACCAGACATTACTTATGCGGTGAGTGTTGTCAGTCAATTTATGCACTCTCCAAGTGAAGACCACATGAATGCAGTTCTTCAGATACTTAGATATTTGAAGTCTGCACCTGGAAAAGGACTTATGTTCTCAAAGCATGGTCATCTAAATATTGATGGTTATTCAGATGCAGATTGGGCAGGTAATGTAACAGATAGAAAATTCACATCGGGTTACTTCACATTCGTGGGAGGTAATTTGGTGACATGGAGGAGTAAGAAACAGAATGTAGTAGCTTTATCAAGTGCAGAAGCCGAGTTCAGAGGCATGACTAAAGGGATTTGTGAACTTCTTTGGTTAAGAAAGCTGCTTACTGAACTTGGGTATAAACCTACATCCACAATGAATCTCTTTTGTGACAACAAGGCTGCTATAGCAATTGCACAAAATCCGGTTCAACATGATCGTACTAAACATGTTGAGGTGGATCGACACTTCATCAAACAGAAGCTTGAGGCTAAAGTGTTTCAGTTTCCTTTTGTGAAATCCGAGGATCAATTGGCGGATATTTTGACAAAGGCAATTTCCAGTAAAGCATTCCACAATTCACTGGATCAGTTGGGCATTGGCGACATCTATGCACCAACGTGAGGGGGAGTGTTGGCGTGACTTGTGGATATTGACTTACTTTCCTTACACACCAAGAATTCCTATTATAATTGTAATTGATTTAGTTTAATTCCTGATTTCCTACTGTAAATGGATTTAGGAATTTATTATTTACTTGCCCATTCAGGTTTTGTTGTATTATAAATATGACCTCCTACAAGGAGAAGAATACACAGAAAATTCCCACAAACAAATATTCTCTCATAGTTTTTTATATTTTAGCATAAAGAGCAGTTTTCTTTTGGCCAATACTGAGCAGCAGTTTCCAAAAAAAAAAAAAAAATGCAAAGACTTGACTGATTGCTATAATAAACTACATAATGTAGTTGTTTCTTCTTAGCTCTCTACAAATTTTCATGATGAATGTACAGTCTCTAAATATGAGATCTTGAAAATGCAATTTTACATGAAGACATATTAAAAACTGCTCTTATGTTTGCAAAGCAAAGTGTATTTCAGCAATACAGTTGCTGAAATTTTCGTTTTGCCAAGAATAAATTTACTTGAAGGAATTAAAAGAAATATGCAGGGGCTGATTCAATACAGTGCAGTGCTTGTTTGCGTTAGCCATTGACGGATGGACTCGCTGTGAGACACACATAAATCAAAGAAAATTGTAGGCATATATAAATACAAGGCTAATTGATCTATACAGTGAAGTCCTTGTCTGCAATCCTAATTAATTATTTCTTTGAGTCTTTGTTTATTTGCTCTACCATTTGGAGTTAAAGACTCAAACATTAAAGAACTAAATAAGACTTTGAAGTTTTCGCAGGCAAAATCATAATTTGAACGTTTTAGCATCAAGAGGAAAGAAATCAAAGAATTATGTTGAACGTTTTTGTATCATTAGTTAGATTTAGGATATATCAAAAAGAACAATATTGTCCAGATTTTATAGTTAAAATTTTTGAGAATCAAAGTATGGAGAAAAGGGGATCATAGGGAGATTGATGAATATTGTTGGTTTTTTTTTTTTTTTTGGCGAGATAGAGTGTATTAGGGTGTACCATGGGTATTTTTGGTAATTAAATAGGGTGTACTTAGTTAATTTTACATTTTGATTTAAATATTAAGGTGTACTTAGATCATAGGGTGTACTCAGTTAATTTTCGGTTCGTTTAGCAGCACTCTAATAAAATCTTACTAACTTTTTTTCCGGTCTCTTCGCAAAGTTTAATGGTGTTTCTCTTCCCAATATTAAAATCAGTCCCTAATTCATTGATAAAAAATGGGACAATTCAGTTACCAAACAAAATATGAACCATCTAAATTCTAATCCCCAAGTTGAGTTTTCTTACCAAAATAAAGACTTGTGCTCTCTATACGAAAACACCTCAAGTCACGTAAATGATTGATAGTCGTTGATGTAGCTCTCAAAATGAGTCACATCTCAATACATATGACCATCACCCACATCTACGGCTAGCCTCTAATTAGAGTCTCAACCCAATCAATAGTTAACAATCATTCATAAGTTTTGACACACTACATACAACCATTGATCGAATGTAGTTCTCGTATTGAGTATAACACTAATCAACAACACAAAGTCAGTATATGAAATGGAAGAATAAATATCGTAGATGCTCATGGCAGAAAGGAACATAAATTTATTCTCTTTTTTAAAAAAATAAATAATTTAAAAAAAAACTTTGAAAGTGCATTTGAGCAGCATTCGACTTGTTTTTGGTAGTGTTCGTTGGTCCTTAATTCTGAAAACAGATTTTCAAAAACCAAAACTAACAGCAATGGAATTGAATTGCAAAAGAAATTTGGAATTCAGCCTCTGCAATTATGTACAGAAAATCAACCAAATGCAGGAGAAGCCAAACCATTCTTAGAAGAACAAGGCAGTCAAAATCTAATGAAACATTAATCATTCTTTGTCAAGGAACATAAACTCAATCAAATACAAGAAGGTTATCGAATTCTGGTCCTGAAATTGCACATTTCATCACATCCTCTGCTCTAGGAATGCATTTCTGTACATCAATACCATAAGGTGCTTGGATCTGATGAGCTGCGTATGGTCTTGAATCTGACTCTCCATTCAAGAACATAGTGAGCATATTGTTTGAAAACCCAGTTAAAATAAGACCTACTTTATGGTTCTCCTTCAATGGGCAATTAATAACCTCTGGCTCACGCATGCCACCATTAAGATTCCAAAAAACCATATCTTGCAGAGTCTGATACCCTCTTCTTCTGTAATTCTTCAAAGCCTTTCTATAATTGTCCCGCCAATCGCATTTGAAGGCTTTCCGAAAATCCGTGTTGGTGAACACAAAAATCCTCTTGGGCATCTTTTCAGGGCTTAGATTTTGTGAGGTTGCAGTGGCCAAGATTTGGTTGTAAACTGCTAAGAAGTCCAATTTCACAGAACACTCTATCCCCTTGGACTGAAGATTTATCCGCCTCATGAACTCGCACTTGGACTGAAGATTTTCTCCTTCGATCTTGCAAAGCTTGGGAGAAAGGCTAAAGGGAAAAACCATTCCATTCCATGGATTTTCACTCAGTTCTGAAATCAATAACCCCATGCCAATGCAAACCATATCCTCGTATGTCTTTCTCATGCTCTCTTGGATGTCACATACGGCAAGACAATTCCTCAGCTTCCCTTTGTTTGAAAAATCTTGGACTAGTGTCTGCCATTCAAGCTCTGATCTTTCATTATGTTCCTTGTTCATGTACAAGAAAGGAAATACTATTTGGTGTGGAAGTCTTAGCCCATCACCAATGCTTACCCGGAAAAATTCAACAACGTTTATATAAAGCTTAAATTGAGATTTGCTTCCATTTTCGCCTCCATTTTCCATCAAATACAATGTGCTTTCATATTCTCTCTCATTGCTCAGGATCCTCCTGTATCTTCTCAAACCAGCCAGGGCCTTAGGGTCTTGGGATAATAGCCCTGGTACAGTAGGAACATATCTGATCTTCCTTGATGATGATGATGATTCTAGCACTTTGCGCAGAGGAACAAGTACTTGTTTCCTCAAACGATCACGAACCCTGTAAGCGTAATGAGCTTCTTCAAGCTCACTGTACTCTTCATAGTCATGGCGTGGGAAAATTCTCTTTGCTATGTTTTCACACAGCAGGGTTGCTCTGTCATAACCAGAATTAACTGAAGCACAAAATTTGTAAGCAAAACTGATTTTTTCGATCTCACCAGACTCCAGAAACCTGAGATCCGATGTCAAAAAATGTGCAAACATCTCCGAGATTCGATCATGCAAGTTTCGATAATCCGGGTCACTTTGGTACCTCTCGACCGCCATTTTAGCCCTGCCAATGCGAGTATCTGTGCCAGTTATCTCTTCTCTGTTCTTCTCCTCAACCCCAGTTTCTTCCTTGTACGGATAACTCTGATAAAAGTCATCTTCGTCAGAATCATAATATGCATAGTCATAATTGATTATTCCATTCTTCTTTGATTTTGCTTTTGCTTCTGCTTCCTTCATCGGGTCTTCCAAAACAAAATAGAGAAACCCCAATAGATCTTTGAACCAACCTTTACCCCCCAAAGCCATGACATTCAGCGACAGGGTTAAAGGGTGGTTTTTGTGCACCCACAACAAGTCAAGCCTCTCCACCATTCGAAGAGCAAATATGAGCTTGAAAGTGGAGAGAGGGTCAAACTTCCATGCCTCTTCTTCATAATAAATCAGATCCCGCTGGATCCCCCCGAAGTACCAGTACTCGGGAGGGGTCTTTTTCCGGGTGTGATCAGCAGTGTATCGGCTGGCTTTGAAGAAAAATGTAATGCACGGGTTTGAGGTTGGGTGTGAAGACTGCCTAGATTGGCCTCTACCCATTGAAGGGCCTGGTTCATAGGTTGTCTTAAGCGTAAGGTCGAAGATGTCCGGGAAGGGGTTAGGCCGGCAGAGAGCCGATGGCCCAGAAGATAATCTTGAGAAGGAGGAGCCATAGTTGGGTATGGAGAGAGAGATGCAGGGTTTAGGGTTTAGGGTTTTGAAAGAATTGGAGAATGCTGGGAAGATCTGTTGCGGCAGAGAGAGATATTAGATTTGTTTGTGGCTAATTTATAGGATGAAATTACTTGGGCATCAAGTCTAAGTGGAGGTGATAAAGTAACTGATCTTGGCCAAAAGTTGCTTTTTTCAATTATTTATTGGATTTTCAATTTTTCTTTTGAAAAATTAAATGAGATTTTTTATTTAAACCCCTACTTTTCTTTGTTCACCCCAATACTTAAATCATTAAGTTGTAAGTTTTAACACAATATAAAAAGCCAAAAAACGTCATCCAACTTAATACTTAACCATAGTACATCTATTCACACACCCCACCACTCTACATAATAAGTTTTAGAAAAATGCAAATTCCTCACCACTCTTGATATCCTTGAGATCCGATGCATTGAAGCACCTTGTGCAGCTAGGCGATTAGGTTCCACAACTGTAGAAGATTCTTTCCAAGGCTTGAAGAGAAAGATCAGTCATGACAAAATCTCATATATACTACAAATACTTTTACTTCAAACGGATGCCTAGCACAAGAAGAAAATCTCATGTATTTTTGCTTCAAACTGATGCCTTCAAACCGTCCTTAAATTGATGCCTAGCACATACTTTTGCTTCAAACTTTCACCCCAAACAAAATCTCATGTATACTACAAATATTGTTTAATGATTTAAATATTAAAGTGAACAAAGAAAATTGTGGGATATAAATAAATTTTTTTTTATTTCTTATTTTTTTAGCTTGGGGTGTATTTAAGAGTAGTTTGGAAAGATAGTGGGGTTTTCTTAGAAATTGTGAAAATTTAAATTAAAAATTGGGGTAAAGTTAGAACATAGGGTAAACTAAAAGAAGTGTAGTGTTTAAATAAAAAATCTCAATTAAATTTGCAGACCCTTGTCCAATCTCCGTTTGAGGAAGTGAACCAAAGGAGGAGAGAGAGAGAGAGAGAGATTCGCGGAGTGGACCGGATCTGGCCATGTGGCGGCAGCGGAGATAGAAAGAGAGAGGAAAGGTTCAGAGGGCGTGGAGAGAGAGAGTGACGGCGGAAGAAGAGAGAATAAATAGGCGATGTAAGGTTCTCATCTAAGTTCACTTACATTTTTTACTACCAAAATCACGCTCTTTTCAAATTCTATTTAAAACTAGCTGACCTTTACATGCTTTGCAAGGCTTCATCAGTTTTTTTTTATAAAGTTTAGGGAAGATGTAAAATCTAGCTTACCTTTACCTGCTTTACAACTATTGTAAATTAAGTTACAAAACATGGATTGAAAGTATACACCAAGTATGCAAGACAAAACACAACAACGATTCGTTGCATCTAATAGAAAGCATCACCATAATTTGGTGGTCAAGTTCCAAAACTTTTCCTGCAAATGAGCACCCAAGCAACAATCATCTCAACAGAAACTATGTGGTCCTTTTATCAGTGTGACTATTTACAACTATAACTCTTCGGCAATATGGGCAGTCCCCTCGAATTCGAACCCAGGGACCCAAGCAGACAGCATGGAATCTATGCGCACAAGGCAAGTTTATAAGCTCATCTCCATCTAGGAAGCTCTCCAGGCAGATACTACAATCTCGGGATGCCCTTAAAACCAACCTGTCAACATCCCTTTCTGAGCTGCTGAAAAGCTCAGGGCTCAGACAATCAAGGACCTCTTGAGTGAGACCCGGAGGCTTCTTGTTTGCTTCTTGCAAGAGTTGCTGCCTTTCAATTTGGGAGCCCAAGTTAGTGAAAGGATAGGCACCGGCTGACCGACCAGTCAAAATTTCATTACCCCAATCCCTTACATCAAGGGGACTTGATTCATCACCATGCACTAGCCCACTTCCGTAAACGTTCAATGCTCTACGATGCCTAAATAAAGCCAAACAGAACAAGGAAATTTCATCAGAGTCAATACGAAGAGGCAGGTTTTTTAAATTTAGGCAAGGAAGTTGCTATCATCTCTACATGGGTGCTTAACCAGTTGATGGATGCTGAGTTACACGCCAAACAATAGATCATAATGCTCGGCTTAGACGGGCTGACAATCGTCAATTGGTAATTGGTGTGCATCCCACAACCAATTGGTAACTGGTGGAGAGTTCTCATAATTTTATACATTGAGATCATGCAATGCTCAGAATATCTAAGCACGGTAAAATTCCACAGCAAGATTCATTGTGAAGTCTAGTCTTAATCTCCAAATTAACTTGAGTGTTACCAATAAATGGGCAATAATTTGCAGCCAGCATCCAAATTTCAGCTCCTAAGTACATGTATAATCCATTAGAATTGCTAATATGCTATTGTAATTGGTAAACAAGAAACAAAGCTAGCTATTTTCCTCAAAAGAAGTACAATTTGGAGGCATTAACATGCAGAGCAGCAGAAACTGACCTGGTTTGTGAAGGAGGCATCCCTCTCAGCCTCTCAAGAAGCCTTTCCCTAGCGAGCAAAACAGACCCAGGAAGCCTCTCGTTCCCGCTCAACCCGGGACTGCTTGCACCGACCCCATTTCCCGAACCCGAGTGGGCCCCACCTTGCTCAGCCCCAATTGCGGCTCGCTCCTGACCAACCAAACCCAAAAGCGCACGGATTTAAGAAATTACGAAATTCAATTGCAGAATTTGAAATTAAAAAAAGAAAGAAAAAAGTTACCGGAAGGGAGGCGCGGTGGCGGAGATGGCGAGGGGTTCGGCGGAGGAGAGGATCGCAGCCGTCGGATTCATGATGGTGATTGTGATGGCGACGGTTGTGATTGTGGTTTCGATCGGGAAGAGGAGGAGGGAGAGAATCGAACCCTAGATCGTGGGTGGCGGTTCGGCTGTTGTAGCGAGACCTCCGGTTGTAGAAAAGCTCCGATGCGCTCGTCATGCACACACACACACACCAAACAGCGTTCTTTAACCTCACGCTCCAAGAAACGATTCTTGTTTCTGTCTGATGTTGATGGATTGACAGTGTTTTTTTGCAGAAACGGTTGGGGAAGAAGAAGGGACGGTACTCAAAACTCTCCACCTTAAAAACGCGGTAGCTGAAGACTGAAGAGCATTTTATAGTAATGTTTTTTATTTATTGGTTGGAAATGGCTTGTTTTTTGTTGCTTTTTTGGTACGTTTTTTCTGATTTGGAAAGGATAGGATTGAGATGAGGACGCGTGTCAGTGAGAGAAGGAATTTCGTGGATTTTAGGCGTTGGATTCAGATTATATTTATTGCTTTTTTTGGTCAAAGATATTTATTGCGTTTTTTATATTTTTGGGTAATGATATTTATCGCGTTTAACCAGTATTTATCGGAGAAAATATCTTTGATGAGATGGATTGGATTGAATTGGATAGTGACTTGAAAATAGACAACCAGCTTTTGCTTTTTTCTTTGAACAAAAATAGAGCTTTTGCTTTTTCTTGTTAAAATAAAAAGGAGGAAGTTGATGTTAGGCCCAAAACACAAACGCTGTAGATACAAGCAAGCCAGCCTTTCTTACCAACTTGGAAAAGAAAAACTTGTCTATACATGTTTCATTGATGACGTGTGTCTTACGTGGTCGTAAAACATATATAGGCAAGTTTTTCTGCCATAATACGGATTCAATTTTTAACCCAAAAAAAAAATACTGCTTCATACGTGGTCGTGAATATAGATTAAGATGTATATTGCCAAAGGGATCATATTCGATGATCGTATAATAAAACAGTTGATTTATATACTTATTACATCAATTATTTAATTAGCGAACAATTTGTGTGTTACTATATTGTAAACATGGAAGCCAAATTTTGCAAATATTGCACGAACTGGGGAATATTGTACTCGTGTACGTAGCCATGCATGTGTATGTACATATCCAAAGAGTACAATTTATACAAGGGCTAGCTTAATATATATATATTATATATATGATATTGTTCGTAAGGGCACCGATCTTATTTAAACAGTAAGTCCGGCCACAATATACAATTAGGCCATATGATTCACAATAAACCCTTTCTAATAATATTAGATACTTCAGTTTTATAGATATAGTGATGATTGAATATATTTTTCTCAAATGAGCTCACATATGCATGTACCGATAGTAATGATCCGGAGAAGTGTCCGGGTCGGGTTTCTCGAGTACTCCATCGACGTTCCGGAGCCAGAAAGTCTGGTTGAGAGAAGCAGCTTCCTTGGGGACATCATCCATCACCCCTTCATGCCCTTTGGGAACATATATTCCTGTTCTTGGATGTGGAACCCAGTTGCACATCCATGATGGGCTGCCACTACCAGTCTCCTCACTGTCACTCTCATTTCTGCTTGAAATTTTCTCTGCAGCTCCCTTCATCTTGCTGAATTGACGTTGATGATCCACTCTCTTAGCTTCCCTGCAGTATGAAGTGTCGCACATGCATATCATTATGCCCCCAAAACTAAACCAGTTGTACCATCTTAACTGACCATGTATAAAAACATTACCTAACCAGAAACATCTTTGATTTTGCCACCCCGCTGCCTCTTGTCATGTCCCTCAGCAATCACCTAGCTATTATCACAAATTTGTATATGCCAAGGCTTATATATGCCTGTATGCATGCGATATATATATATATATAATAGACGGAGGAATATGTTCTATATGGTGAAGGTTTATGCAGCGAAGGGCGTTCAAAGAAGAGAAAAAAAGAAGCATTGGGTGCCAAGAAACTGATGGCTCTAAAGAAGTTCAAATGATAAATGTGCCTTGTGCTGATTTGGTGCTCTTCGTTTAAGTACAATTGGAATATATTGTTCTTAAAACATGCGTGACCGTACACATTCTTTTTTTCTGCAGATGTGACGTCTGGTTGCTGCCCAAGTACTGCACGTGTCAGTTCCTCTTTGGTGGATTATGAATAACCCTAGCTTTGTTGGAAATTAATCTAGGTGATGCACGATTAGGAATATCTTTGTGAAGTTGAACGCGATAGCCCAAATCTTCACATCAATGATCATGACCAACACTAGTCACACTCAACTCATATCACTGTCATTTTTCTATAAAAATATAGTTATATAAGTTTCTTTTCTTTCAATGACTGTCGTTTATGATCTATGTTAAACTTATCTTTCAATAACTGTCGTTTATGATCTATGTTAAACTTATTTTTCAATAACTGTCGTTTATGATTTATGTTATCAGCTACTGCTTAATTAAGATAAAATTCTTTTTAGAAACTTTGATGGTATCGGTATAAGAATAAATTTATTAGTTATAGAAGGCATTAAGCTTATTCTAGGAAAGTGTCATGAATAGTATCAAGAAAAACTCAAAATTTTAAACAAATCTTTTAAATGTGTCATATGATAGCTCACTTGAGCGAGTTTGATTAACCTTGCATGCTCAAAGATACGTCGTACATATATACACCGAACCAATTATGATTTTTTATTCGTACTTGAACAAATTAACCACCTATTTCCACTTTCCATCCTAGAGAATAAATCATAAGGAATCATATTGCAATCAAAATTTCTGTTTTGGGTAAAAGATTGAATTGAATACACTAACATTTTTGCTTTCGCACATAATCTCTAAAGAGGAACCTTCCCACATAAGTCAAGTTTTCAAAAAATCATAGCCACTTCTCTCT
Source organism: Prunus persica (assembly GCF_000346465.2). Classification (NCBI taxonomy): domain Eukaryota; kingdom Viridiplantae; phylum Streptophyta; class Magnoliopsida; order Rosales; family Rosaceae; genus Prunus; species Prunus persica. The sequence goes on from NC_034016.1 coordinate 15,874,036, forward strand.
CAAAAAACACTCTATAGTCGTTTTCACTTTGAGGAGGAGGAAGTCACTGTTCTTCCTCCCCTCTCCCCCTTCTTTCTTCCTCAAAGGCAGAGCCAATGAAAGCCCACAAGGGTCAGCTGACCCTTTTGAAATTCCATAAATAACCTTGCATTCATTACTATTTACCCTTTGCATATAATTTATTATTAAAATATGACCCTTCTCAACTTTCCTTTTTTCTTTTCTTTACTATTCTTTTTAAATAACTTAATTAAAGAATTACTAACCTAAAAGTTAAAGCAGGCAACCGAATGGGAGATATATGGATGAATGACAGCTTGATCATATACATTGAGAAAGATACATTTGATATTATTAATGATAATGAAGTGATTATGAAAAGATTTCAAGAGATGAAAACTCTTCGAGGACGATTGTGAATGTATTGGAATGACATATGAGTTATTACTAAAGACTTTGTATTATTAGATAAATTTATCTTGTTATGAGATTATTTTATTTTTTGAGGTTGACCCTCCTCGATGAATTTTCTGGCCCCGTCATTGCTCTTCCTACCTTCTCCTTTTCCCCTTAATTTTTAGAGACAGAAGGTTTCCCCTATTTATCTTCGTTTTTTTATTTATTTATGATTTTCCTCCACTCATCACATGCGAATACGCCTCGGCATCGGATCTCCACCTACGTTTCTGTGTCGGATCTCTACCACAATCAATTTTGTTGTTTCTTTATATTTGGAATAAGTTGTAGAGACTCTTTGGCTTTTCTGTGTAGTTTTCATCTCTTCTTTGTGAAAGCTTTCCACATCTCCTTTGTGAGAGTTTTATTTGTATTGTTATGGCTTGATTTTTTCAAGCTTTATCTACTTTTGGTTATTTGCACTCTTAGTTGGGATGATTATGCTAGAGATTCTTCAATCATGCATGATAGTTAGTGGTAGAGCCCCATATAGTCTTAATTTTGATGTTAGATCGCTCCATTATTGTAATGGCCATTTGTGACTAGTTTGCATTGGCTCTTTGTGGCTAGTGACATCTTTGCTTGAATTATAAATGCAATTTCATTAATTAAAAAAATATAAATAAATAAATAAGAGGAACCTTCCCCTTCGGCCAAGCCAAAATTACATTCTTTTTTATGAAGGCCAAGCCAATTACCTTTGAGTACTTGTCCTTGACACATAAGTTCAAACGACATTACATTGGCTAGGAAAGGTACACAAACAAATATCATACTTCTTAATTAATCTTACAAATAAAAAAAATATAAAAAGAAGGCAAGAGTGTAAAAATAATTGTTATTGACCACTTAAGTTATAAGTTTTTATGAGTGCCGTATAACTTAGTTTTTTGAATTTTTCACCTTTATTTGTGTGGGTAGGGATTCAAAATCCCAATGTATCTAATAAATATTTGCGTAGACAATAAACCCCCACCTTGTAAGTATCATGCATCCTTAGTTCTAGGTTTGATTCTCCCGCCATCAATATCACTTTGTACCAGAAAAAAACCCTTTCCTTTAATCGCTTGTACTAAAAATTAAAAAAAAAAAGAAGAAGAAGTTAAAAGTCCATTATTTGATTTTGATTTTGATTTTTTTTATATAAGTTATAAGTCCCTTATAATTTTGTTTTATTTATTGAAAACAAAATTGGTCATTTTCTTAGACTTTAGAGCACTTCCACCTCAAAGGGCAAAGGCAAAGCAAAGGCAAGGCAAGGTTTGTAACTATTCACGTGTATAGTGGCAACCCTTGTCTTTTTGTTTCCATCCCAAAGGGTAAGGGCAAGGTCAATTACTATTCACTTTAATTTATTTTCTATTTTTTATACCTAAACCATTAATTTTGATAAGATTTTTTGATAACCACATGTCACTATTTATTATAAAAATTCTCATCTCAAATTTCAAATAAAATTTTAGGATAAGATTTTCGGTTGCCACGTGTCCATATTTATTATAAAATTCACATATCTAATTTTAGATAAAATGTTCGGGTAAGATTTTCGTCTGCCACGTGTCCATATTTATTATAAAATTCACACCTCACTCATCATACAATTGAAATACTCCCGGTCTTCATAGTCCAACACAATTGAGTACAAGGACGAGTCAATCATTGGCGGAGGCAGTTCCACTGGATCACGACGTGAGAGAGTATTTTTCTTCAGAGGATGTAATAGTGCCATTATTTTCGACACAGAACGCACCACTAGAACCGACTGGGGCATTGTTCACTTGAGGAGCCATGTGTAATGGTTTTCCGCTTTTTTGTTTTGCCTTGAATAATCTATTTTAAAAAATAAAATTGGAAATGCAAGAAATATATTAATAAAAAAAAAGACATTAAATTGAATAAAACGACAATTAATTTTTTTTAACTTCGTTGCCAAGATTTTGACCACTTCGAACATTTGTCCACGACCATCTGGTTTCAATGGAGGATGCCATTTGTATTTTTACACAGATAGATTTTTGTAGTAGAAAATTTGGTGTGGAAAGTGAATAATATTGGTAGGTATTTGTAGAAAAAATTTATAGAATTTTTTGATTTTTTTTTTTACAAATTTTTTCAATGTTTTTTAGCCAAAAAATGGACAGTCGTTGGATTGGATAAGCTTTTTGGACCGGAGGCTCCAAAAGAAGCCACGTGGCTTGTAGCCATTGGTTTCTGGCAGTTGTGGATCAGCACTGATGTCAACACAAGAAATTTAAATATTTTTGGGAGACTTTGGAAAAACCCAAAGGAGAGAGAAATGTTTTAAAAGAAGCTAAAATGGACAAAAGTGCTCTTATTTATTTTTGGATTTCTTAAGGAATCCTTTACATTTGCATGTTTTTGATTTGAAAGTTGAGAGGTTTTTGTCTTTTTTTAAAAAAAGCTTTGGCTTTTTCCAAAAGTGAAATTTTTTTTGTGGCTAAAACATAAATTTATTAATTTTTTTTACTGTTGGCGCGTGTATTCCACGTAGGGGTGGGTGCGGTCCGGTTTGGTCCGATTTTCACCTCAAATCGAAATCGAAATCGGTACTATTTAACCGGTCCGATTTAGGTAAAAAAAATTTCAAAAATCGGCCGGTTCGGTTCTGACCAGTTCCGATTTTGAACCGGATTATTAATTTTTTAATTTTTTAATTTTTTATGAAAAAAATATATTTAAAAATAAAAAAAAAACTTATTTTTTTGGCTTAAAAATGAACAAATAATCAAATTCATACATTTAGAAATTTTTTGAAGTTGAACTTGAAAAAATAGTGATTATAAAATTTAAAATATGGCATTATATTTTAAAACATTGTAAAAATAAAAATATATATATGACCGGTCCGATTCAGTTCTGTCTGGTGCGGTGGGGTGTAAAATTGAAACCAAAACTGGTTGGAACCGGTTCGGTCAGATTTGTTGACTTTTTTGGTCAACCGGTTTTTTTTCACCAGTTCGGTTCGGTGTTTGGGTTTTCCGGTCCCGATGCCCACCCCTAATTCCACGGGCTCACAATTAAAATAAAATAAAAATTGATTTCGACCGCTAATGTTAGCAGCCTTCGAGCCACAGCCCAGACAATTCTTGCTCGTGAACTTGTTTGGATTGGTAGGGTCCCATCTCTTGCCCGAACTGGACCTTGTGCGCTGGTGGGGTTTTTTGGGCCTAGGACCCCCTTTTGCCTGCCTTCCCCCTCGCGGTGGAAGTACTCTTACAGAAACTACAAACTATATAAGACATTTGACACCAATAGAAAAGAAAAAAAAAATTATATAAAACAAATGAAGATTGTAGAGTGAAGACAACTCAGGGCATCTGGCGGCCAAGCAATAAAGAAGACGACCGAAGAGCCCATGCTTGTAGAGTCGTAGCTCACAAATGAACAGAAAGAAAGCAAAACAAAGAAAGACAAACTAAAAATTCGCAATGAAAGTGAAAGCAAAAAGCCCCAAAGCGAAATTTGGGCTACCCGCAGTCTTCCTCCTCTGTTCCCTCTTCTTCTTCGTTGGCTTGTTCACCTTCACCCTCCTCTCTCATGTCTCCTTCCCTCAATTTCTCTCTGGTCCACGCTCGGTCTCCAGAACGCTTCAATCGGAAGATGGCGAAGATCACGGTCCAATGCCGCAAGGCGAGACCGGAGACAGCTTTATTCAATCGATTCCATTCCAGGTTTGTGTTTAATCTGATCAGTATTGATTGGGATTTGCTTTGCTAATTCGGTCAATTGGGTTTTTGGGTTTTGGGTCTGTTTGACATTGTTGAATCCCACAGGTTTTGAGTTGGAAACCGCGGGCCCTTTATTTTCCGAGATTTGCAACTGCGGAGCAATGCGAAAGCGTGATTGAAATGGCGAAGACTAAGCTCAGGCCGTCGGCATTGGCTTTGCGAAAGGGAGAGACTACTGAGAGCACAAAGGGGACTAGAACAAGGTATCTTTGTCTTCCATTTTTAATGTTGCTCATCATCTCCACATGGTGAGCAATTGAATATGGATATGAGTGGAAAAAGATGGGCCATAATAATGTGTTGTGTCAATCAGAAATGTTTAATGTAATATTGTGCAATTATGCCTAGCGTGCTATGGGGAGAGTAGAATGTTTGATATTTATGAGAGAAGAAAGAAAGGGACCCATGGTGTTTCATTTGGAAATAAAGTGGCACAAACTAATTCGAGCTGTTGGGAAAAGTTAATATGTTGTTAATCGTAACATTCTAGAGAAGGATAACTTCTTATTTATGTGTTTCTTTATCCACTGTGGCACAAGCACATGGGTTCACTTATCAAGTTTCTTCAAAATTTGTTTTAAATCAGTGATTTGTCATAATAAGTGGATGGGTCCCATTACTTTATAGATACATTGATGTAGAGGAAATGGAGAAAAGATGCCTGCATTGTTCATCTTCTTTCATATTTGTCATCCTGAAGTTTTTAAAACATAGTTGACTCCTGACCTAGATTCTGTACAAGAAAAAATGACATCATAAGTTGGGATATGTGAGTACCGGGGGGATGATATCAGGGTTTGTCAGTTTGATGCGGGTGCATTGACTCGCAATTCCTTGTTCCACACATAAAATTATTTTTGTAGATCATCTGTTATTCTGACCTTACCATGCTCAGGACATGTTTTCTTATGCAACTTGCAAAATGAACTACAATATCAGCGGAGTTCGTATTTCGTGTTTCTTCAAACTGCCATTAGAGACTTCTAGAATAGCTCATGCACTGTAGTTTGTTGACCTGTATTGTATAGTTTGCAAGTAAATGGGAATTTAATGCTGGACATATTTTAATTTCTTATTTATCTTTTTCTATTATTAAGGGCCTGCATCTTTGGGAAATTTGTGAAATGAGTAGTTTAAATGTTTCAAGAAACCCATTCATAAGAATTCTTTTGGCAGGGAAGTTTTGGAAGATAATTTATAAAAGAGCCTTGTAATATCCCTTTCTGTATCATAAAACTTGTCATCTCTGCTTTCATCAAGTTTATGTGGTATGCTGCTTTGGAATGTATCCTATAACTCACAATTAATCACCTTTGGTTGGTCCCCGTGCTGACGATCAATGTTAAACATGCTAGTTTGAAGGTGTTGTACATAGAATGTTTTGCTGCTTGTGAAATTAACTGTTAGTCTATACTTTATTATAGTTCAGGCACATTTATTAGTGCATCCGAAGATGAAACCGGAATCCTGGAGATTATTGAGGAAAAGATTGCCAGGGCTACAATGTTACCAAGGACCCATGGAGAGGTATTTTTATCATTGTATATTATTCAGGGGCAGGCTTAAGTGTGAGGGGGAATTCAAAAGCAGTTAAGCAGATGTTTTTCATTGTTCATATGTTCTTTCTTTTTACTGGTAAACAGAAAATAGTGTATCCAATACTGTTACTACTTTCACAACAATTTTAAAATGTTAACCTTTCATTACAGGTAAATTCTAAATTAATCTGAGTAATGCGAAGATATCATCATATTGCAGGCATTCAATGTTTTGCGGTATGAGATTGGCCAGAAGTATGATTCTCATTATGATGCATTCAACCCATCAGAATATGGTCAACAGAAAAGCCAAAGAGTATATACTTAACTAGCTTCTACATCATGTGCTGTCATTTTCTGCTCTGTTTTTATTTCGGAATTCCTTCCTGCCAAATAGAAGATCCCTGATACTTGATGGGATGGTTTGCGTATTTATGCACTTAACACCAGCCAAAGAAATAAATAAATGAACACATAAAAAAGAACTACAGTATTTCTTATAATTTTTGTGTAATGGTCAGCATCTCTATTATGTAATGCTGATAAGCAATACTTGTGGAATTACTTGAATATTAGATCACAATCATAACCCTTTTCTAAAAAAACAAATTTGCAACAATGGTTGACCATTTTACTTCCAAAAAAATCAGTTGTGCTTTCCAACTTATGATTTTTCCTTTTTCGTCTTCTATAATGTATACTTTAAATTGAGTATTGAGCAAAAAAAAAAAAAAAAATGAATGAATGAATATTGGTGTTGCAGCAGTTATTAATGATATATTTCAAATGGTATTTCCATTAGTCCCTTTTTCTGTTTATGTCATTTGAGTACATTTGTTGCTTAAAAAAATATTGGGTTGAGGACCTTGAAGCTGACATCAAAAGATTGTTAGTCCTTAATTTTTCAGAACAATTTATCATCATCGAGCTGTAATTGATTTCTGTAACTTAGAAGGATGACTGCAGTTTAAGTTGTCCTGATTTCTTCAGCTTTTTAAAAAAGAAAAGATTAAATAAAACTTGTAGCATAATCCCATTATTCTAATCACCATTTTTGTATTCTAACATTCCATGGTTCTATTTTATATGAGCCTTGCCTATAAATTCCTTGCCCATTATACTTACTGAACTAGTTAATAGTTATAGATCCTTTTCTCATACCCTTTACATTCAGCCTAAAATTATATTTGAAACTAATTTATAATTATAGGTATGCAGAAGTTGCAAATTGCTTTTTCAATTCATGATTTCACCTTTCTGTAAACGATTTATCGTTGTTGCTTCTTTCCTTAACCATTGATACCTAACTGTCAAAACTTTACACTCAATGTTGCAGTTTGCTTCCTTCTTGTTGTATCTTTCTGATGTAGAAGAAGGTGGAGAAACCATGTTCCCTTTTGAGGTGGGTTAGAAAATTGATATACTATTACTTTGAAATATTTGCATGCACTCATCCTAATTTTTTTTTAATTAGTAGAATGGCTTACATATGGGTATGAGCTATGATTACAAGAAATGCATTGGTTTAAAGGTTATGCCGAGGCAAGGGGATGGACTTTTATTTTATTCAGTGCTTCCAAATGGCACAATTGATCAGGTTAGTTTACTTTATCATATCTTAAATCACATCTAATTCTTATAAATTGCTTTTCTTGTTGTTATGAACGATGTGAATTTGGACAACTTGTTTCTATTTCCTTTGGCATCAAATTAATTTATTTGAATCACATCTAAGTATTTATATATAAAGGATCAGTAACTAATTAGTTTATTTGAAACTTGGAATTGTCATTTCGGTTCTCTTCCTCTGTCACTTCTTGCTGGTGATTAAACAAAGAGTCTTTTGTGGCGCAATTTGCAGACATCTCTTCATGGAAGCTGCCCGGTGATCAAGGGGGAAAAATGGGTTGCAACAAAGTGGATTAGAAATCAAGAAGATCTGGAGTAAGAGTTGTTTTATTCCAAATGTTGTTCTTTCTGGAGCTGGTGGTTCCGGAACAGTGGAACAAAACAGATCACTGGTTTAACAACTGCAGTCCAGTCAACGTCGAACAGTGGTACTGGAGTTTCCGTTCCTTTCATGTTTCAAGTATAGAACTGAGTGAACTATGTTCTTGCAGTAGGCGGCGCAACAGTTACTCTTGGATGTACAGCCCAAAGATGGGGTGCTAAACTTCTTTTGTTTTGGGTCGATAACCATGCCACTTGTTATAGAAGAATTCTTTTGTGTAGCTTTGCTGCTAAATAATGAATGAACCTTGTATGTAAAATGGTATTTTGATTCGAGAATTCTTCCTTCAAAATCGAAATTTTGAGTTGTCGACATTTTGTTTATTAAGAATTCTCCATGCATAATTGTCATCATCCACAACTCTCTCGGACTACCAAAATAAAAATTCAAAATTGGTCAGGATATGAAATATGGTACAATTAAGTATTGAGTCCATTTCTATTCAGGGATTTTATCAAATAAGCTTAATGGAATTTGATTGTATTTGAGGAATCTCTCAATTGAGACAGCATATAGTTTTTATTTTGTCAACGAGCCTTAACTCAAGTGGTGTCGGACAGCAGAGATCTTAAGTTCAAATTTCATGTAATTAAAAAATAAAATAAAAAATAAAAAAAGAGTGAGTTGCCACATAAGCAAAGGTGTGATTCTCTCGTATCCTCCACATCCAAACACACCCCAATGACAGAATAAGGTAACTTCATTTTAAAAGGACCGTTGGAGCCAAAAGACACGCCCTTTAGACTGTAACGGCTACTTACCATTTGAAAAAAAACAATAAACCCTCTTTGGATCCCAGCCAAAAATCTTCACATTCTTCTGATCACCAAATCCCAAAAGAACAAAAATCTTCTCATTCTTCCCTCAGATCTCACAATTCCTTTCGAACTCTTCATCATTCTCTTCTGCGATTCTTGATCCTCGTTTTCGTCTCAGAGATTAGCCATGGACCTCGGCTGCTTGGACTTGGGTTGCATCTCCGTGTCAGACAAGCAAGGCACTAACGACGCCGTTCTTGATTCCGACAACAAGGAAAACGACGCCACGACCACCGCGAGCCCCAAGATCGGAAAGGTAAGTATTTTGACCTTTCGTTTTTCAGATTCAATTCAAGACTACTATTTTTCCATCAGTGCCTTAGATATGTTCCGTTTTCTTGAATCGGATTCTCTGTTTGTGTTTGGATCCTGATTTGTTTAGGTTTTAGTGGAGTTGAAACCCTAGGACCTTGAATAAATGAGGTTTATTGATTGGCTTTGATTTGGTACTTAATTGATGGTTGTTACTCATTTAGAACTCTAAACCCTTTGTTATTTTTTCTCTACTGTTGGGATTTATGCCGATTGAAATTGTCAGTTAAATTTTTCTTAATTCCTCTACTTGGTGTTCTGTTTTAGCTTCACTTTTGTGTTGATATTTTGATAGAAGCGGATTCGAAATGCTTTATTTCCACTGCTTAAATTCAGTTGGCTTTTGCTTGATAAGATATCTATGTCATTACAAGAATACCATGGATGTTGGAAAGAAGGCAATTTTCTGTAAATATGAATTTATTTTTTTAATTTAACTTGACATTTCAATGTTGACCTTTCTGGTTGGTTTTTGTGTTCTATATTTGCATGAAATGCTGTGATATAGAACCAAATTAACAATTTCTGTCAAATCCTGTATTGTTTTGTTTGACATCCCCATTTTCCTTTCTGAATAGTGCAGAATAAAAATTTGAGAGAGACTAGCCTATCGACATTGAATTCTCTTAACAAATCACAAATAAAGAAGCCTTCTCATCGTAGGACCTCTCCTCTGAACTGGTTCCCGCGAAAAAAAGGGGACTCCTATTTGAAGAGGAAGATCAAAATGCTGCAGGTTTTGCATCTTTCTCTAATAAACACATGTAATTTATGCTCTAATGTTTTTTGATTAATTTCCATGTTAACCAAAATACTAATTTGTTGGTCTTTATCAGGAAGTAGATGGCATGAATTTAACTCTCGATGAGACTTTAGGGGATTCTAATCCGCATTACTCAAAAGTCCTAAGGGAAAAAATGGCAGCAAAAGAAGCTGCACAAAAGGCAATGGAGGCACGAAAAGCAGCACTGGTGGAAGCATCTTGGTGTCGCATTCTTAGGGCATCCAGGTAATAGTTTGAACTTGGATGCGTAATCATGATTAAGCAGTTTAAAGGCTAATTTCTTAGTTACAATGTTGTTTTAATCTTTATTTCAGGATTCAAAGCAAAGAAGCAGAAGCACAGCTGTTGAAAGCAGACAAGGCTGCAGCCGAAGCTTTTGAAGAGGCAACAGCTGTGGGAGTTATCATGTTTGACAAACCAAATTGCCCTCGGAAGCCATGTAAAATAGAAACATCCACTGTTAATGGAGGAGAGTCTACTACTCACACAGTCACAGCATCTTTTGAGACTGCATTTGACGTTGATAAAGAAGTAGCTGCAGCTGTTAAAATTGCATTAGTAAGGCTTGGAAATTCTCCTTCTTTTAGTAAAGATGAATTCAAAGATCTGCTCCGAAAAATTAGTGAGAATCCTGATACAAGTGAAAATAATCAGGAATCGTCTGAGTTTACTTCAGAATGTGAATCAGAATCTGGATCAGAACTTGAAGTAGTATCCCAGAAAGATACTATCATTTCCCAAGATTTGGATCATAAGATGTCAGGTTTTGAGGAAAGACAGAGTAAAAACAGAAGGCAGTCATTTGGTAAGCTTAATATGGCAAAGATAGCAGACATGATGCTTGAGAGGCTTCAATGTTTGCAAGAAGATGAACTCTCCTCTCTTGCCACTATAGTTGCTACTTGTGGTTTAAATGCTGCCTTAACGGAAGTTGAAAATAGCAAGCTTCATGATCAAGGCTCTGCTGCTGAGACCCTTCCACAAAGATTTGGAGCGGCAAAGCCTGAATACTTCAGAGATGGGCAGGTGAGAAGGAAGCAAACTACATCAGAACTCCCAAGTCTAGACAAGTTTTTAGTTAAGCACATGACCAAACTTGAGAAAGAAGTGCAAGAAGCCAAGAATAGAAGGAATAAGTTGACGGAAAAAACTGAAACTGTTGATGAGAAGGCCAAATTAGATAACATTGGAAATACCTCTGAAACCATTCCAGGCCTGGGAAGCATTTTTCTGAAGCATGGTTCAAAATTCGAAAAAGAGATTGAAGAGGCAAAGAAAAATTCAAGTGGACATTTTGAAATGCTTCAAAAGAGTTCACAGAGAAACAAAATATCTTCTGATGCCATTCCTGACTTGGAAAGTATGCTGATTAAACATTCTTCAAAACTTGAAAAGGAAGTTGAAGAGGCCAAGACGAAATTTGTGAAAACATCTGCTACGAGTGACCAAAAATCAGTAGTGGGCAGTCGTAAAAAAGAACATGTCTCAGAACTCCCCAGCCTAGACAAGTTCTTAGTGAAACATGTCTCAAGACTTGAGAAGGAAGTCCAAGAAGCAAAGAATAGAAGGAGGACTGATGTACATGAAGGAGTTAGGTTTCCTTATCTGAGGAAGAAAATTGATTCATTTGCATCAGTTGCACAACAAAAGAAAATGGCTATTTCTTCTTCTGAGGAAGGATCAGAGGGGAAAGAAAATTTAGACTTAAACAAGGATGTTGAGGAGCATTCTAGGATGGAGCAAAATGAAGTTGGGTCTTCACCGCAGAATCCTAGTGCAGAGGAAATAAACTCACTTCAGAATACGATGGCTGAAACTAAAGAGACTGAAGATGGTTTAGACAAGATTATGGTCAAACCAGTCCACTGGTTGGAAAGGGAGAAAATCCAAGCCTTGGCAATGGGAAACAATTACGAATATCATACGCTCAAAAAGAAAAAGGGAGAAAGCAGTGTTACTCAATGTGAGAGCTTGGACAAAGTTTTGGTAAAACATGTTTCCAGACTGGAGAAAGAGAAGATGAAGCAACAGTCAGAAGACGAAGCAACTGAAGTGAAAAGAAGTAATGCAAAACTGCCTTCACATATGGAAGAAGCATGTGGTTTGGACCAAATTCTGGTTAAACATAAATCAAGGCTTGAAAGAGAAAAGGTGGCTGCTGCTCAGCAACCAGAAGAACAAACCAGATTCTCTGTAACTCGTAAAGAAGCAAGGGAGAGAGAACTACAAGAACAATGGGGAGGTTTAAGCTTAGGAAACTCCATGAAGCCACATGTCTCGAAACTTCAACGAGATAAGGTAAATGCTCTTTTTCTTGTGCTTAATGTATTTTTTGCAATGCTTTGTTGAAATTCTGATTATTTGTTGGTTTCTCCTTTGCGTAATGGGTTTGTTGGTATTTCCATTTTGTGTAGGCCGCTTGGATTAAAGCTGAACAGGAGGAGAAGAGGCAAGGTACTGGTTTCTCAGATTGAAGCCGAATATTATAAAAGGATTGAAGACGGAAATATAGTTACATGTGAACTTTTGTGAAGTCTCTTCATTTTCTATTCAGTGATCAATGCGATCAATGCGATCAATGCGATCAATGCTTTTTTCCCCCCCTGTTTTTTACCATATTGCATTGTAACAGGAGAATGATAATTGTCTATAAATATAATCAATTCAATTTGGTTAATTCTTTGACTGGTAGATTGGAGTCGTTTTCCAATCTAAGTTTGGATTTTATTTTAAATTTTGCATTGCCTCAAGCCAGTGGAAATAGGAATGTAAGTTTCAAAAGGGTACATCAATAAGAACCCCATCGAATTGACCATGATCAAGTTTTGACAGAAAAATTGATTACTGCCAAAGCAATCATAAAAGCCCTTTGATCTTTAAGAGAAGCAACGAAAAAGCGCTGGAAACAAAACCAATTTTAGGTTCCACATTGTACATTACCTAGCCGATTTGGATGTAACAGATCATAATTTTTACAAGAGACCGTTGAAGCAAAATTGTTATGGATGCTACCAAATGATCTACCAACAAATGGAATGATACAATTTCATGGCTCAAGTAACTACACCCTCTCAAGCTCAGTGTTGTGCTTGTCCAATTGGTCTTTCAGATCCTTTTTCCACCCTTGGATCAGCCTTTCATGCTTCTTGATAAGCTCAGTCTTTATCCTCAACTCCTCTTCCATTGCATCAATCTCCTGGAAAAATGAAACCGCGCAACCATTAAGAAAACAAAGACTTAATAAGCTAAGGACAAGCTGAACAACATGGTCTTCAGATAACCTTTCTAAGTTGTTGAGCCTTGGTTGGCTGATCCTCACGTTGTAGACCAATAAAATATAGTTGAAGCTTTTTGGCAGCTTCCATAAAATCTCTGGCATGCCTCTCCACATCAACTGAAGCAATGACAGAATAAACACCATCAGAGGAAGTAAAGATAAATGCATCCTTGGTGCACTGTTGTTCATTGTGCACTTCAGGATCAAAGAAGACTCTGCAACTTCATTTACTACTTTACAAAGACTGACAGTCATAAGGTTCGATGTTACGATTGATAAACAAACTCACCTTATGCAACCTCAACCTCAAAGGCCAAGTCAACCCTGATTGCAAAGGTACAATAAAAGATCCATGGATCTTTTGTGGCCACTACAAGAATGATATTTTTCAGGTGGGTACACAAGATTTACCCAAAAACATAACCAAGAGTTCCAAAACAATCCTAACACTTGTAAGTAAAACTTTCATATGAAATGGAAAAATTCATAGAGAGCAAGACTTTATGTCCCCATTTATACATCCAGAATCCAAACTTTTGGTCAAAATGGATTTTCTTACCCCCTCATGAATATGTTATGTAATCTACAATTTCTTTCTTCTCCAGCCACTATTTAGAATTAAAGGCTAACACTTGGTTATTTGAGATTTGATTTGAAACAAACAACAACACTCTTGCTGTTCAAATCTCCCAACTCTCTGTTGAAATATAACTACTTTGCCAAAGCTGAAGCAGGAGATCCCAAACTGAGTGTGTTTAACCAATTTAATATATTCCTTACTCTTTCGTTTAGGCTTTGGCCAGAGGCAGGTACATAGAATGTTTTCTATTGTGGACCCAAGAAACCCCTATTGCAGTCTTTTTTATGGGTAACATAGCTCTGTCACGAGGTTCACCCTCTCAAAGTTTATCAACAAAAAAGTGAACTACAAATTTTCACTTAAAACGAATGCATACACATCCAAAAAGTTGTAGTTTTATCATCAAAACTTAGAAACCCTAGCCTCAGTATCAGGATAAGTGGTTAATCTGTGGGTGACCAAGCATCTGTATCAAAGAGGATTCACATAAAAACAAGCAAGCATACACTGAATGGCATGTAAAGCTATTGGTACTAACTCTGATGAGAAGGGTGGGGAGACCGGTCAATTGCTTGAAGCTCTCTGGCAGGCAAGCATGGAAGCAAAGCAGCCTCCAGTGCTATCACACAGGCAACCATGTCTTCCCTTTGAGGTTGTGGGGATTGCATCTGGGCATCAATTTGATGCTGCTGCTGATCTGCCGCTTGTCTCTCAGCCATGTGAAAGATAACCAACACCTGCAAAATACCCATAAACCAAAATAGATAGGAAATGAAATTGAAGTATGAATTCGATTATCCAAATGGGCAGATAAGAAACCCAGAAGAATAAGAGGAAAAAAATGTAAAATTTACAGATGATTTGGTGGAAAACTAAGTATTTAAGTATCTGGGTATAACCAAACTAGCATGAAATTTTCAATCTAAGATTCAACAGCTCTTAGTATCTAAATAATATCTAAAAGTGCGAGGCTTTTGCTAATCTATTAATCATACAACTAAGGAAGAGTGAATTGAATCCATAAAAATTAACTAAAAAAAGCTTAGGAAATATCCAAATGCGTATTCTCTCTTTCAATTTCAGACAAATTATACAAATCTCGTGTTACCTTAGCCTTGGGTGAGACTGAAATCAAAGCTTGATATGACGAAACAATCTCATTCAGTGTAGAAAGTTCAACCTTCCTTGTTCTCGCGCGCTCTCTCTCATTCAGTGTTGAGTATTGTTTCTTTCCCTCTTCTCCGTTTTTCTCTTTAGCTGAGAATTTACCTCTTCCACTTAAACCTCCCTTTAAACATTAAAAAAATACAAAATACAAAACATATATTGGTTATTAAATTGATATTTTTATAACCAGTTTAGTTTTTTATTAACCTTTAAAAAAAAAAACTAAATTAACAAACAAACACAAGTAAATTTAGGTTTTACCCATAAATTTTTTTTTACTTTTGAAAAAAGCCAAAGTTTTTTCAAAAAAGACAGAAAAACCTCTCAACTTTCAAACCAAAGACATGCAAATGTAAAGGATTCCTTAGGAAATCAAAAAATAAATAAGGGCAATTTTGTCTATTTTGGCTTCTTTTAAAAATTTTCTCTCTCCTTTAAACTTTTCCAAAGTCTTCCATTAACTAAACTGAAAATAAAGTGACTAAATTGGAGAGTCCCAATAAAGTTAGGAAGATCAATGTTAATATTACTTGATATGAAATGACCAAAGTTGTTAAATTTATTGGATTATGTTAATGAGCCTCCACTCACACACACATTCAACTCAATCTTTGCTATATCAGAGGTTGTCTTGATAATTTTTTTTTATAAGGATGATATTATAAATTAATAAGAAATACTCACATATATGATTGAGAGCATTTTTGCTCATCACTTTAACTAAAGTGTATTATTATCATCATCTTTCTCAATATTTGACACATGTCCATATATATAACTATGATTCAATAAATACAAAGTAAAAAGTTGATCATTGCTATGCCTATGGACATGTATCAAATATTAAGAAGGCTAGTGAGAACACATCTTAGGTTAAAGTAGTGAGTAAAAATATTTCCTATATAATCTGACATGGTATTGCAGGCACATCAAAAAACGTATCATCTCTTATTTGAGAAAATTTTAATTACAACAGAAATAAAAACTATTTTACTATTTTTAATCAATAATTATATACCACGTGAAAATATCATCACATATGTCATAACATTATTGACCAAAAATTACTACCCTGTTTTATAGAAGTGTTTCTCCTCTTATGTGGCACTTGCCTAGTTGACCGACTGACATAAATCCTCCTACTCTCCCAACCTCCAACTAAGTCCAATTTATTTCCAGCGAACCAAAAACAAAACTGAAGTCCAATTTTTTGTCTCTATTGCCTTCTTGCCACCCTTTAAACCCAACCCTCCTCCTTCCTCCTCTCATCTCTCTTCTTTCTCTTCCACATTCCCAAATAAAAAGAGCACCCTACCCAAAACTCAAAGCAACGTTTTTGGTGCTTTTTCTGCAGTCTGGTTTTCCATATCAGAGCCATGGGAGGAGGCAACGGGCAGAAGGCCAAGACGGCACGCGAAAGGAACATGGAGAAGCAAAAAGCCGCCAAGGGTAATTCTTTCTCTTACTTTCATTGCATAAGCCTCAGATTTTCTTAGACCCGTGTGTGATGAAACTGATACATCTGGGTTTTGTTCATTTATTTATTTAGGAAGCCAGCTTGAGGCCAACAAGAAGGCCATGAACATCCAGGTATGTGGTCCCTTTGCAAGCCTTGGCTTTAATTTGTTTCAAAGTATTATGCTTTATGATGGGTTTTGCTGTTTGATTTATTATTAAGCTATATATCATTTGTTGGTGCTAAATTTTCATTCACCAAAAAATTTAGGGTGCCACTCAAATTTTGTTTATTTTTTGTTATCCATTTGGTTGATGAAGAATTTCATGGTCTGATTAGATTTAAGAGCCAGTGACTTATCTAATGTTTGTACAGAAACTAAACTTAATCAATTTTACTTTGCTGGGGTTTGGAGATTTTGGCTTTTGTGATTTGGTGTTGTAACTTGATTGATTGGCAATGAGGAAATATATGTTACATATGTATGTGTGTTATTTGTACGCTTCTTGTAGTGATATGAAGATGGTTGATGTGGAATTTTCCAGCTTGAGTTCCGGCGCCTGAGTTTTTCACTCTGTACATCTCTGTTCTAATTGGTTTTTTCTTTTCTATTTAATCCAATGACTCCACTTTGATTTCAGCTCCTCCTACGCCTTAGCTGATCAACAATTGCTGTTATACATATCCATCCCTACTGAATCATGTCCACTTGATCATGGGCAGATACTAAGTTGCAGTAAAAAATCTACAAATGGAATTTATTCAGATAGAATTTGCTCACTTGACATCCCTTATGCATATTTTTATGCTTTAAAACCCTTTTAGAATGATATTGTTTTAATCAATTTCCTATAGATATTCGTACTTGTGTTTTCCATTTGTATCGGTTTCATGCGTTGTTATAATTTTCAATCTTAGGAGATGCTTTGTTAATTTGCTTATTTGTTGTTGATTATAAGTTGCCTCAAGTTCATGTACATGTGAGATGTCTAATTCTGCTTTTGGACTAGTGATCTCTAAGCATGACTTGTACAAAGATATTCTTGTGAGTTTATTATTCCTACAATGTAGCTTGGTGGAATTCCATACCTTGATAATGATGAGGTTGTGAGAAGCTATGACTGACATATTGTGCTTGATTCACTTATTTTTACCTGCTCGATGTCATTGCATTAGAAATAGTTTTTAAACTCATTGACAAAGTTTGTGACTCGGTTTTATCTTGTTATAATTGTCACTGGTGTTGTCACTCGTTTCGTTCCCTCAATGATGCATTTTGGCGGGTAATGGTTACCGAATGCAGTGCAAGGTGTGCATGCAGACATTTATATGTACCACATCAGAGGTGAAGTGCCGGGAACATGCTGAAGCAAAGCACCCTAAGGCTGATGTTTATTCTTGTTTCCCACATCTTAAAAAGTGATCCTTAAAACTGCAAAACTTGCAGACTGGGACTGGCTTTAGAATGTATATGTATCTTGCTACTCTGGCTTTAGAATGGCTTTAGTTAATGAAGTTGTGTTGTCTATTCAACCATCCAATATGCCCAAAAGAAAAAGGTCTGTTAAAGAATAAAGAAAATGGTGTTGAGTTGGATTTTGAATGTTAAATTACTAGGCACAGATCAATTTAGATATCTGGATTGGAGCATGCGTCTCATAAATCTACTGTATTTTCATTAAAAATATATGATTTGGCTAAAGCTTATTTGTCTTGCACAAAGTTGCTCTGATCTATGAGTAATCTTTTGTTTGACAATCAGTGTCCCATGGTTTTTTTTTTTTCCAATCCATGTTATACGTGTGTATTATTATATCATAGTATATAAATTATGTCATTCATTCATATTACAATGTTTGGATTCATAACATCACGTGACGGTGATATAGTCTCGCTTTAAAATTTCGAATGTTTAGATTGATAACATCATATTACGGTCTTATAGTCTCATGACAGTCTTATAGTCTTGCTTTAAAATTTCTTTTCTTTTTGGGTCAGATCTACCATAGTTAGACAACCTCATTTTCCTATTGGTCAAAAAGAATCCTAGTAACCCACTCCGCCATATGGTCCGGCAAAATTGTTGCTACTGAACTGATTGCCCACCATGAATGTCTTCGGTCAAAGAAGCTTCACAGGGCAGGTTCCAAATCACTCATTAAGCATCAGCTCAGAACTTACTCAAGCATATTGGCCAATTGGCTTTTACCAACCAGCAAATAAAGAAGGAAATTTCCACTCCACTCAATTCTTTCTTTGTGTGGAAAGTCGTTTCTGTGAGGACACTAATAATTAAAAACCACATGCTCTCGAAAAAGACATATTTTACATACAAGTTGCTAAGTTTGTGATTCTTCCATTCAAAAGGGAAAATGCTTTATAATTCATTTATTTTTTCAACTTTTATCCAAATTCTCACACATGAAGTGGAATCCATGAAATTGTATCCGAGCAAGACCTATGTAAGGAATTAAACTTTTGTTACAAAGGGTTTGTATTAGGTCACATAATGAGAAATAAATAAAGTGTATAATTTCGTGACAGAAAAGTTGAAGTGGTTGTGATAAGTCACGTGATGAAAGATCAATACAGGAAATATAAACTCATGACATACACTACTTTTTATAATAAAGTTTGTTGTAAGCAAGAGAGTTAGGAAAATAGCAGAACAATAGTTCGATTATATAGCATCTCCCCTATAAAAGAAAAAAAGAAAAAAAGAAAAAAAGAGGAATAAAAAACAGCACCTTCAACCTTTTGATCCCTTGAACATGAACATGGTACAAGAGGGCCCAGCATATATAATGGGTTGAATTCAGGCATGCCTGCCTAACATGGCAGGACATAATTGGCAAAAGCCAAAACTAGTTCAAAAAACAAACTCACCAAACTCAATTCCACACTGTACCCGGTCTTCTGCTCTACCGTTTTGGTGTTTCCCCATAGTCACCACCCTCACCCACCAGGTCAGCAGCTAAGACTGGGTCTTCTCCAATTTCCCAGATCACCCCTCAAGTGGCCCCCACTCAACGCGGCAAGGCAAGACTTTCTTTTAGCTCCCTTTCACAAGTCCACAGACAAACTCACAGGTCAGTCATGACCACTGCATGAATTTCCCACTTGTTTCCAATCCAATTGGCCTTGAGAAGTCTGAGAAGACCCTCTCTCTGCATCAGCAGGAGAGAGAGAGGAGGAGGAGAGAGAGAGGAGCTCTAAAGTCTAAAGGACTGTAAACAGTAGTATTTGAATATTACTATTCATTGAGCACACCACACAAATCGTATTTGACTAGACCAACTTTGCAAACCAAAACCACCACTCCCTTCTTTTTCTTTGTTCTTTGTTTTGCTTACTTCTCAAAGTTCTTCCATTTTCTCTCCAATGGCTCCTCTCTCCATAGTATCTTCCTTTCTCACCTTCCTGTTATGTATTTCTCCTGCCTTCTCCACAAACTCTGAAGGTACTTCCTTCCTACCCATCTTGCAAGATCCTCTCTGGGTTTCAAATTTTCCCTCTTTTCCTCAACTGGGTTAGTTTCCTTTTGGTTGCTGAGAAACCAGAGAGGAGAATCAGGGAAAATTTCCTCAAAACCCACATCAATTTCAGCTTCCAGTTTCTTTTCCATGTCCTCTTTGTTGGGTAGCTTTGAGATTCTGTCATTCTGCCGTTCTATCATTTTGACTTGTGATTTAATTTGATTTCAGGAAATGCTTTGCATGCTTTGAGAAGCAGACTCAATGATGCCACCAATGTCCTGCAGAGCTGGGACCCAACTCTGGTCAATCCCTGCACTTGGTTCCACGTTACCTGTGATTCTAATAACCATGTGATCCGTTTGTAAGATTCTCTAATTTCTTTGTTCTTACCATGTTTAAATTTAATCTAAAATTTTATTGGGTTTATGTGCTTGTTGGATTTCTTGTTTGAGTGATGGAAGCGCTTTTGGAATTGTTGTCTATTTATGTGTCCTGATTAACTTCCCTGTCTTCAATTTCAGGGATTTGGGCAACTCTAACATTTCGGGGAGTTTGGGGCCTGAGCTTGGGGAGCTGAAGCACCTACAGTACTTGTATGTTTCCTTTTCTCATACCACCCTTTTCTCTTATGCTGTATTTGATTCAGACCCCAAAAAAGAAAGGGGCTGTATTTTTTTGGCTGCTTAGAAAAGCAAGGAAGCAAAAGATTCCATGTTTATACTGTTTCCAACTTTAGAAATGAAAAAGCTCACTCAAGTAACAGATTGTGGATTTAGAGACCCACATGACTGAAGAATTTTTTTTTTTCTTTCTCCTAGTTCCTTTATCAAGTGGAAAAAAGAAAATTTGATCAAATCTTGATTTCAATTTACTTATACATGTTCTGACTTTGATAACAATGTACTTGTACAATTTGTTAATGAAAATAATTCTCTGAAGAAGTGATTGAGTGAAAATCTCTGAATGTGTTTCAGGGAGCTTTATAGAAATGACATAAGTGGCAAAATCCCAAACGAGTTGGGGAAATTGAAAAGCCTTGTTAGCATGGATTTGTATGACAACAGATTTGAAGGAAAAATCCCCAAATCTTTCTCCAAATTGAAGTCACTCAGATTTCTGTAAGTACTTTCAGAGACTGATTAGCCAGAATATTTCAACATTTACAATTCACAAAATTGCAGCTAATTTGCATTTGACATGGTTAAATTGATGATGCAGGCGACTAAACAACAACAAACTAACAGGATCTATTCCAAGGGAGCTCGTCAGCCTTTCTAGCCTGAAAGTTTTGTAAGTTATAATCTTGAGATAACTGGAAACTAAAATTTAAACCTGAGTTTAGTTCTCATTCTGAAATTATTTGGCTAGTATATTACTGTATTAGTAGCAGTCTTATGAGATTTTAACGTGACAGTGATGTTTCCAACAATGATCTATGCGGAACAATTCCAGTTGATGGCCCATTCGGGACTTTCTCAATGGAAAGGTACCATTTCTGTCACACCCCTTTCTTTCATCCTCTCAATCGTATGCAGTATGTGCCATGGCACTAAAACCAATCATAGCCTAAAGAGAAACAAAAAGTTTATAAATGAGTTTTGAGTTTCCTATTAGGTTAATAGGATAGGTTATGGGGACCCAATTGTTTCAGCTTTCCAACATAACATGGCCATTGAAATATGTGGTGTGTGCATCATGCATTTCAAATGTTAACCAAGATACAGGCCCAATATGAGACCAGATGGTGGTTTGGATAAGTTCCGGTTAATTGTTACGGCACACAAAAAATTTCATCATTGTATATCTGATGGATAGTTTTAACTCTCAGAGAGTGAAGTCACTCTGGAGCCTGGAGTATTGGAGGGCATGATGATTTGAATGAATACTCATGAACTGAATCTCAAACTTTATTCTGGATGCTGTTTCAAAAGTTAAACCAGTTCTTTTCCTAAAATAAGTTCCTTAATTACAAATCATAGTATGCATATGATGGTCATTTTCCATAGTCTAGAGACCTTGAACAGGTCTCCAAGTCCCATGCCCTATAATCATTATTTACCCCATTGCAGTTTTACTGAATTTGCCCACCTGGTTCTGTTTCATTATTTACCTCATTGTAGATTTACTGAATTTTTCCTGGTTCTGTTTCAGTTTTGAAAACAACAGACTTAATGGCCCAGAGCTGAAAGGACTGGTACCCTACGACTTCGGTTGCTGAAGAAGAAGGCTGGAATTCGTCGATCATCCTTTTAAAGATAGTAACCTTGTATTATAAAGGAGCAGGATTGCACTTACTAATTATATTATGCATCTGGCAATGGCACACTGTTAATGTATGGATATGAAAGTAAGCACTATCATAGCAAAAATAAAATTATTCTGAGATCGGAACCTTCAATATGATCAGGGCAATTGTTGTATTAAGCCACAGTATTGTGTACTGTGGACAGCTTATTTATAGGACGGGACATCTGTTGTAAGGATAAATGTTCTCTACCACTTCACCATTCCACCACCTGAGCTTCAATCCCCTTGTTAACGAGTACTTGCGTTAAGTAATCATAATGTCTAGATTAATTCATAAGCTCAAACCCGATACTTGCTATAGTTTATCGTATCAAAGGATAATCCTTGGGTCCTCCTGGACCTTCTCATTATTTGTCATTGTTTTAAATGGATGCTTGGTTGCATACAACAAATTTTGTCAAAATGAAGTTACAAAAATGAGCTTTGCAAACCCTAATTTCCAAACAAACACAAAAAGGTGCTCAATCCCAACCAAAAATCATCAGAACAAGAGGCTTTACGAAAACTTTGAAAATTTATGCATTATGAATTACACATGCATCCGTCGTAAGATATCAAACATGCATCATGGACACTCAGAAATCACACATGATCTATTGTTCGTAGAACACCTCAAAACTCAATGTTGTTCTTGGACATTTTTTTTGTTTGGTCAGATGTCCATGGACACATCAAGAGTTACGAAAATGAGAAAACATAGCATACCTCAAAACTCGACTTCAAATGTTCATGGACTACTGCAAATGCAAAGGCAACGTGTAAAATTTCTAGACACGTGGCATAATAAAATTGGTACACCTCATTTTCTGGAAACAGTTTGGTTCACGTTCAAAAAGGTCGGCATGTAACCGAAAAGTAAAAAAAAAAAAAAAGGTCGGCATACATATACTTGACGCTCTTTTCCTACTTGCCGTGTGTTGAGTAAGGGCATACTCGCTTGCACTTTACTCCACGTGTGTAATCACACTTTGAAGTTTCTTTTTCCTTTTTCCTTTTTCCTTTCTACGAGGGAAAAGTATTGCATACCGATTCTTGTTGTAAAATAACTGGGATATATGCGAATATTGAGCTGCACGTAAAGTAGATGAGACACAGTATTTAACGAGGTTCGGCTATACCTACGTCCCTGGAGAGCAACAGCAGTAACTTTTCCACTATGTAAAATAATAGGGTTACAACTTTAGTGTTTACAATATATGTGGCTCACTAATTTTTCTCTCTTGGAGAAATTTCTCTCCACTCTATTTTTCTCTCTACTTACTCACCCTCTTTCTTCCTTCTCTTCCTTTCTTTCTTTCCTCACTCTTTCTTCTCTTCATTTTTGGTGTGTCTTACAAGTGAATGAGCAAGCCTATTTATAGGCAAAGTAAAAGGCTTCTAATGGAGACATAATGATTTCTCCCCAACATTATAATTTCATCTTTTGACTAATCATCCCACTTCTAACACCATCATTTCTTCTTTTGACTACCATACTCAACACCATCATTTTTCTTCCATCATTTCTCTTTATGTGGGCTTCACCAATATTATTTACAACAATTCTCATTTAAAGAGCTGTTTTTTGTTGTTGAAGGAAATGCAATTTTCACATTGAAGAGCTTGAAAATATTATAAATGTAAATGGTGCTATGAAGATACCAGTAACCCCGAACTGTAGCTCTTCTCTAGAGAGTGATGTTTGTTTTCTATATTCTTATTACTAGCTAATTAAAAAATTACGTAATATGATATACTTAAAGTTAAGAATTAAATTGTTCATATACACGTAAATCTGTGCTAAAATTAAGACATGATGGCAAAGAACTTCAACTCCTATTTTGAAAATGTAAAATTCTCATTTTGTGAGTTTTGAATATTATTTTCTCCATTATAAGGTTAAGAATCAATTTACTATTCCATTCTTTTATATATTTTTGTTTGTTGAATACTAAAATGATGTCTCATATCAATTCTTAAGTTTCATGTACGTTAATATGACTTTTGTAGAGAGAAAAAAAATGATAACATTAGTAAACACTAGAGAATTTTTATGAATGATATCTCATTAGTTCAACCACTTGTTCGAGACTCAATACAGAACTATAGAATTGATTGTTATCAACCATTGAATATTAAATCCAACAACTTCCCGCATAGTTCCCAAGTGGCAATGGAGAAAAACTCATATCTATAGGGAAAAAAACCGCAATGTACAAGTGTACATAAACATGCAATTATTCTTATGCACCAAAAAAGGGGGGGAAAAAAAACGAAGAGAGACCATTGTTCTAAAGGTTAGGGAAGCGAGTACAAACTTCATACATAAAGTCGAGAAAACACAATTGAATTTTGAATTCATTTCTATATTTTAAAAGAAAAACCCCAAATTTGCCACCAAATGACCAAAAGTCCCTTTCTCTATGTAACTCGATACACGTCTCTCTCTCTCTCACATGTCGCTTCCTTTTGTTCAACTTAAAACCCCTCTCTCTCCCAAAACCCCACGTCAGAGAGACCAAAACCAAAACCTCTGCCCTTCTCCCATTGAAGACCTGCAACAACCACAATGACGGCCGTTTTCAGAAGAAACACTAACATCACCCGCCTTCTACACAAGCACTCCATCACCGACCCGATCGGAGCCCGGACTCTTCTCCAATCCCAAACGCAGTCCAAAGCCTACCTCCGCTTCCCCCAAGTTTTCCGGAAAGCCCGAGACTACGACCTCTCTCCCTCTGTCTTCTCCTCCGCCTTTTCTTCCTCCAAGTCCTCTGCTGAAACGACGTCGGTTTCTAAGCTTGGGTTCGTGGGTTGGTATCTGGGTATGCTCCAGCACCGGCCCATTTTGACAAAGAGTGTCACTGCAGCGCTTATTTACACTGCTGCTGATTTGTCTTCCCAGGTGGGTCAAACCGTAATTAAATCATCACTTTTGGGCATTTTCTGGTTACCCATTTTGTGAATTGGCTCTTGTTTTAATATGGTATCTGATGAAACTAATGATATTTATCAGACATTAGCAAAATCATCATTTTCAGAATCTTATGATGCTGTAAGGACATTGCGCATGGCTGGATATGGGATGCTGGTTTTAGGGCCATCCATGCATTTCTGGTTCAATTTCATGTCAAGAGTCTTCCCAAAACGTGATATTTTCTCTACATTGAAGAAAATGGCTATGGGGCAGACGCTTTATGGACCTGCCATGACTGTTGTTTTCTTCTCCTTGAATGCATGTCTACAAGGTATGCATAAAGCATGTTTCTTTATGGCACATTTTTCATGTTGAATACTGTTTGTCAAGGTCCAAGGATTATATGTGCTCTGCCTCAAATTTGTATAACTTTATATTTTGCAAAGATTTTTATGAATTAATGCTGCATTTGTCTCACAGATCAATCAAGCGTAGTACGTAAAATTTGTTCTACATTCTTGAATCTGGGAATTTCTCTTTTCATGTTATACTTTGTTCAGCAAAGATTGCATTTTAAACCTGTGAGGATCGAATTAAGCGGCAATTAGATTGGTTTGTCAATGATTGTGAATTAGGTTGTTCTAGGTTTTATTTTGTGAAAATTATGATTGAGCCTACCACACTTCATTGTATAAGTTACTTTGGAAATTGGCTTTCCAATTTTTATACTTGAAATCAAAGATGAAAATCAGTTTTACAGAGAGTTGATAATGGGATGCTGAAAAGGGATAAATACATGCATAGAGTGTAGTTGTAGTTCGCCCAGATAAACAAATGTCTAGATGTACTGAGTTTTAATCTTGACCCTTGTGTTTAACTTTTGGGAACTGTTTCCAGTGCAGAATATGTTTTAAGTATACAAGGTGTTTCATTTCAAGTTCATATGGTCTAAGTATTTTCCATGATTGCCAAATCCAGGTGAAAACGGTACAGAAATTGGTGCCCGTTTAAAGCGAGACTTGTTCCCGACATTGTTAAATGGTGTTATGTACTGGCCACTATGCGATTTTATCACATTCAGATTCATTCCTGTCCAATTACAGGTATATGTGGAAGTCTCTCTCTCTCTCTCTCTATTTTATTTTGGTTTTTCTCAATTTTTTTGGTTTTGGGAATCAACTGAAATTTTAAAGGGGTTGTCTGCTGAGTTCTATTCTGTCACACACACAACTTGGATTTGGCTCCAGATAATAGTGGGAAATTTTCTGGTTTGATCAGTTCACCTCATTGTTTGTCCAACCGACACATTTGACATGATCTGCAACTAACTTGGGAACTTTTGTTTTTTTCCTCTTATACAGCCATTAGTGAGCAATGGATTTTCGTATCTGTGGACCATTTATATGACATACATGGCAGGCCTGGAGAAAGCAGGCACAACTTCCTAGCTGAATTGACTGTAGGTGCCAATTTATTTCATTAGTCTCATCTTCAAGATCTAGACATGTCTCCACAACCGTTCTTGGAAGTTGCTCGTGATGCCTTTACACAGTAAAGCTTCTGGGTGCCTGCGCAGAAATGCTAATGTGACATCCAAAGCCGAACCATGGTTGAAGCGCAAGCTATGAATCTCACTCTGATTTAAATTAGACAGAGCTACATTATTTATGAATTAGATTCATTGGTTTATCTTTAGATCGTGTTTTTCCCGGTACTTGTAAAACAAGCATACACGTTATGTTATGTAAAGCAGTAGGTTGATGTTGAAGAAGAAACTTACAAATGACAATCTCTTTTCTCAGAAACAAATGCATGCCGGATTTTCATTTTGCTTGTATATTAAATTTTTATTTATTTTTATTTTCTGGAAGAGCTGTTTTTCAGCAATTCAAGTTCTTTAGAACAGGTTGACAAGTATATACAAGTATATAAGGAAAGGCACATCTTTGGTGAGTTCCTGATTATTGATATAACTGGTGCTGAATGAACACCATCTCAAGGTCCTCATAAACTTGGCATCAGAACGTCATTGATTCTTTGAGTTAATGGATATGACTTTTATTAAACCAAAGAATTACATACAAGAGAAGTATTACAGGGTGTCTAGATAAGAATCTCAAAAAAAAAGTTACAGTAAAACAACAACGTTCATATTGCAGACGCTCAAAATTTCTTCCAAATTGTATAGCTGAGCAGACCAAGCCACCCACCTTCTCTTTGCCAGCTCCATCAATCAACTGGCGAGGTCCATGTAGGAAACACCACAAACTTTGCATTTAAGGCTTTCTTCAAACTTGAACTGATCCTCACTCATTTTTCTTTATTTTGACGGCCTCTATACAGTTATATTGCCGATACGAAAGTGGAATTACACAGAACATTGTATTTTATTGTCAACTGCTAACTTCATTACGTACAAAGTTCAGACAGCAGCTCTTCACTGGTGGGGAAGATTAACATACAAATAAACAAAAGATATTTCACACATCAGTTAATCATCGTATATAGCAGATATTCATTCCTAAGAAAGGAAAGGTTCCATAAAGTGAGTTGGGAAGCGTGGTTTTGAAGCAACACACACACACACACACACACAGAGATACATGTTTTTTATTTAAGGCAATGAATTGTGAGCTCAAAGTGATGATGTAGCTTACTTTGAACAATTTATATGCTTGCTATTGTAGTCAGAAGCTCACCTGTTATAATTTACAGCAGGCTTGCAACCGCCTTTGGATATGCATTTCTTCACTAAAAGAAAATTGAAGCGACCCCTCAATCAAAGAGATGCCTTCTCAAGAACTTTGCTCACATAAGCCTAGGCATTGATCACGTCAAGGACTGCACACACCATTATGTCAGTTAAGTATCAGTGCTCCGAGTGAGGGAAGAGGAGAAATCCTGCCAAAATTATTTTGTGACCAGATATTTCAATTACAGGCCCAGGAAAAATAAGACAAATTTCATAACACAGCACTAATAGGTTTCATTAGCTGAGATGAATGTAACACTAAAAGAAAAATAAGGCAAGCAGGAAAAGTAAATTAAATAATATGCAACTGTCTAACTGCAATAATTTGAATTGTGAATAAGATGTTTTCCCATAACTTGGTAATAAGAAAAATGGGAACAAAAACAGATATTCATTGAAGAACAATGTTCAAACACTGGTGATGTCTTGTATAAATTGTTTACACGTTTTGGTATTGACATGCCCCCTCCAAAACAATTATCAAGCCTATATCTAAATGCAACCTAATGAACTTTACCCAAAACTTCTCACATAATCTACAACTTATTCCCTATCGCAATGCTTCAAAACTCCGTACCAGGCAGAGACTAAAAATCCGTGTAAGGTTAAAAAATTGATCCAAAACACTGAACTATGAATAACTGATGGTGCAATTTCATGTCTCGCCATCTCATCAACCGCTGAATGTGTGCAATGATTTATTTCACTCTTCAGAAGCACACAAGACAATCTTCTCACGCTGTATGGCCCAATCTGCACCGAGTATCTGGGGATTTAGCTCAACTGAGGTAGAAAAATCCGATACAGTCACATAAGTAGATTTTCTTTCTCTTTGCATATTTCTCGGAAGTGACATCCCATTCAAACCATCTTTGTACGGGTATGAGCCACTTAGTTGTTTTAAGTGCTCATTGCCATGCCTTGTCCCAGCTAGCTGAATACAAGGTTCTATTAATCTCTTTAGGTAAGCATCTAATCCATTATTCAAGAGGTTAACACAGTCTACAGAGACACTAACGCCCTCCAATTCCAACTTCCGCTCCAAACGACTTCTTAATGATCTTGTATCAGGTAGCTCGCCACAGTTTTGACAGGTCTCAGGGTGGTAAGTACTACACAATGATACATTAGGAAGAGCTTTACGTGATCCACCCAAATTTATACCTAGAGGAGCTGTTACTGGGCTTCTACTTTGAATAGATGGGCTTCCTGCGTCCTGTTCGACCTCTTCTCCATCTTCTACAGAGGCAACTTCAACAGGAGGTCTGCTTCCAAGAGAAAGCAATTCACTAGCGCTTTGCTGCTCCAGTGCTTTAGAAATGAACTCCTCAGATGCCAAATTTTGGGGCTTTCCATTTGGCCCCAAAGGGCTTGGGCGGTCCCGGAACTTGCGTTCCCGATTAACTGGAGACCTGCCCTTGCGAGGAGATTGAGGAAATGCATCCGCATTAACTGATTGAAAACCATTCTTCTGACAGCCATTCGCCACTTTAACATTCAGGGTACTACCCCCTTTCTTAATACCTGTCAAGGGTGGAACTTTTGCAAGGCAGGCATTCTTGATAATTGATTTGATAAGTCGGTTATGAAGATGGACATTTTCCCTCCCAATAGTCCGATTGCAAAACTTGTCGAATTCACACTTGCTAATCTTTGAACTAAACAATCTCCTGATCAGATCAAAGTATTTCTCAGCTCTCTGATGCCCAATCCTTTGGATAATCAGACCTTTCAGCTCTAAAGTGTCGATACGAGTATAGCTTTGATTGGGCACCATTTCTTCCCCTCCACTTGCTAAAACTCACCAAATCCAGATCCTCATTGAAACCTTGAATTCTCCAGCAAAACCCAGATGACAGAATACATGATCTTCAATCCAAAACCTAAAACCCTAATTTTCAGACAATGTTTTCACCTGCATGTTCACCAAAGCATCAGAAGCAAATTCCCAAATTTTCTTAATCAAATTGAACATGGGTACTAAAATTCTGCTCAAATTACTTCAATTACAAAGATAAATATCACTGGGAACCAAACATTGACTAAACCAAGAGTTCAAAGAAACATAAATATCAAAATATCTTTCTAAATTTGGAAAATTAACGAGAAAGAGTAGCCGAAGCAAAAAAATTGGACAAATTTGATAGATTTCAGTAACAATTTACAGATATGACAGAAACCCAATTCAGATTTTGGCATGAAATAAAAACCCAAAAAGCGCGTTGACCAAAGAACGAAGAAAGAGAGAGAGAGAGACACAAACCTGGCTCGAACGAGGTCACAGTTGGATTGCCCTTTGAGTTTGAGTGTGTTTTTTATTTCCTTTATTTCCCAATTGTTATTTGGTGATTGTGCTTTGTCTGCTTTGTTTAGAAGCTGTTTCTGTTATAACAAGGACATGCCAAACAAGGATTAGGAAGAAGAAGGCTTTGCCTTCGTGTACTTTTCAGATGAAAACACACAAGTGCGCTTTACTGAGTTTGACAATTGAGATGTGGAGACTTTGGTTAGGGCCCGTTTGTTTGCGCTTTTTTTTAACTGTCCTTTGTTTTTCTTTCCTTTCCCTCCCTGGCCCCCCTGTGGTAAACAGAAAAAACTCCCACAAAGTTACCGACCAAAATTGGTTGATATTGTCTATTTATTTATTCAGTTGGGAGATCGAACACTATTGATTGTTTACTATTGATCCATATAGATTGTATTGTGGTGTTCACGTCAATCAACAGTTTATCAATTAATCATGTGCGCATAAGTGATTGAAAATAGCATATTGCTATCAGACTAACCTTTGAGGGTACTGATAATTCACTGAACGACTAACATTAGCATATCTCTATTCCCGTATTATCTTGTTAGCAAACTTTTTAGCATATCTCTATTCCCGTATTATCTTGTTAGCAAACTTTTCAGGGTTTTGTAAAGTAGTGGGTTGATTGATCTTGTTGAAGACAAACCAAGAGAGTATCACTTAAAAATCTATTTTCTTGGAAACAAATGCTTGTGGAACTTAAAAACCAAGTTCTATATTATAAGCTCTTTTTCTCCAGTTCTAGAAGAAACTTGTCTTTGTGCTTGGTTCACTGAAAATTCTACACATCTAACGCAAGCAATTCGACTTCTTCTTCCCTGTTGAGGGGGATAGTTTTCCATTTAACCTGGTTAACTTATAAGGCTTTGTCAGCAGATTTGCTTTTGGATGTGTAGATTCAAACCAGGGAGGCAATTGAACAAAAACAGAATTCTATAATGAATTGGATTCTGTCAATCGTCAATCAACAAAAAATTCAGTAATACAATCTGATATTTAAAACATAGCTCATCTTGAGCTCAGTGAAGCAAGCCTCAGAACAAACTACCCTACCTATGCAATATAACAACATTCTAACCACTAACTATGTTAGTAGTCAGGTCAGCATTCTTCAAACAATGCCCTCTGGGCTTTGATATTGAGCTGAGGCTTCAGATCTGGCTGTGCGCCTTCCACTGTTCACAACCAATTAAGAGTACCTCTTCAAAACTATTTAATCAAAAGAAATTTCTTTGAAATTATATAGCCGACGAAGCTGAGCGGAACCAACTTACCCAACTTCTCTTTCCTTCTCCACACTGCACTGATAAGTTTCATCAATTGAGAAGAATGAAAAGTCCAGTTAAAATAGGGTGAGCAAGAAAAGTAAAATCCATTTGAAGTTCAAACTTTCTAAAGACTTGTAACTGTCTAATTGATAACTGAAGTCACTGTGCAATTATGAACGTTGAATATATGAAAATAGGGAACAAAATAAAATTAATTGAAAGTAGTGTCCAAACCTTCAAACAGTGAGGTCTTGTATGAAAACGTTAACATATTACTGTATTAACATGCCCTCTTAAGAATGACTATCAAGCCTATGCAACCTAATGAGCTTTACCCAAACTTCCCACAGAATCCACAAATTTTTCTTATGTCAATGCTTAAAACCTTGAAGAGGCAAAGCCTACAAATCCATGTGAGGTCAAATGATCAAAAAACTGAACTATGAATAATTGAGGGTGTAAGTTTCACGTCCCTTGATCTCATCAACTGCTGAATGTGCGTATAAAAGGTTTTTTTTTTCACTCTTCAGAAGCACGTACGACAATCTTCTCAAGCTGTATGGGCCAATTTTCACCAAGTATTTGCGGATTTAACTCCACTGCTGCACAAAAATCTAACATGGATGCATAAGTAGATTTTGTTTCTCTTTGCATATGTCCCCCACGCAATGTCCCATTTGAACCACATATATACAGACTGTTTAGTTGTTTTAATTGCTCATCCCCATGCCTTGTCCCAGCTAATCGAATACAAGGTTCCAGTAATCTCTTCAGGAAAGTATCTAACCCATTGTTCAAGAGGTTAACACAGTCTACAGAAACACCAATACCCTCCGTCTCCAACTTACGCTCCAAA
This sequence comes from Prunus persica, assembly GCF_000346465.2. NCBI lineage: Eukaryota > Viridiplantae > Streptophyta > Magnoliopsida > Rosales > Rosaceae > Prunus > Prunus persica. The sequence continues at coordinate 15,906,047 of NC_034016.1, forward strand.
CGACTTCTTAACGATTTTGTATCAGGTAGCTCACCACAGTTTTGACAGGTTTCACGGTGGTATGTACCACCACACACTGATACATTAGGAAAAGCTTTACGTGATCCAACCAAATGCATGGATATACCAAAGGGAGCTGTTACTGGGCTTCTACTTTGAATAGCTGGGCTCCCTGCAACCTGTTCAACTTCTTCTCCATCCTCAGAGGCAACTTCAATGGGAGGCCTGCTGTCAAGAGAAAGCAACTCAGTAGGACTTTGCTGCTCATGTGCTTTGGAAATCAATTCCTCATATGCAATATTTTGGGGCTTTCCATTTGGCCCCAAAGGACTTGGCCGGTCCCGAAACTTACGATCTCGATTAACAGCAGACCGGCCCTTGCGAGGGCATTGAGGAAATGCATCCCCGTAAAGCGGTTGAGCACAACTCTTCTGATAGCCAATTACAACTTTAGCATTGAGGGCACCTCCCGTTTTCCTAATACCTGTCAGTGGTGGAGTTCTTGCAAGGCAAGCATTCTTGATAATTGACCTAATAAGCTTGTTATGAAGATGGACATTTTCCCTCCCAATAGTCCGAATGCAGAATTTGTTGAAATCACACTTGCTAATCTTCAAACCAAACAATCTTCTGGTCAGATCAAAGTATTTCTCAGCTCTCTGATGCCCAATTTTTTGAACAATTGTAAATTTTAGCTCTGAAGTGTCAATACGAGAATAGCTTTGATTGGGCAACATCTCTTTTCCCTCCACTTCTTGTCTTATAATTCACCAAAATCAGATCCACATTGAAACCTCGAATTCTCCAGCAGAACCCAGATGACAGAATGCAGGATCTTCAACTCAAAACCCAAAACCCTTATTTCCAGGCAATATATTCATCTGTATATTCACCAAAATGGCATAAAAAACAAATTCCTAAATTTCTTAATCAAAATGAACAAGACCCATGTACAAATTTTGCTGTTGACCCAAAAAAAAAGTACAAATTTTGCTCAAATAATATAAATGTCATCTCGAACATGAACTATATCATGAGTTCAGAAAAACACAAGATTACAATGTCTTTACGACATTGAAAAATAAAAGAGAAAGAGTAGCAGAAACAAAAACAGAGCAAATGTGATAGATTTCAGCAAAAATTTGCAGAAACCCATTTGAGATTGTGGTAAGAAATCAAAACCCAAAAAGCGAATTGACCAGAGAACGAAAGTACAAAGAGACACGCACCTGAGTGAAACGAGGCCAATGCTTGAAGCTACTTCTGTTAACCAAACAAGGATTAAGATGAAGGGCTTTGTGTGCTTTCCGAACCTTCTTCTGTAAAAGCTACACGTGCGTTTTTCTGAGTTTGCGAGATGGGAAAGTCTTGTTTAAGGCCCGTTTGTTTGCGCACTTTTGTAACTGTCTTTTGTTTTTCCTTCCTTTACCTCCCCTCTAGTGAAGAGATAGGAAAAATAAAAAAACCTGTTTCATATTTTTAAGGGAAAATATTTGGCTTTGATCTTTCTTTTTGTTTTTAAAGAGGGGAAACAGAAATTAATACTACTTTTTTTATTAGCTCTAGGTATACTTTACCTCGGAATCTATATATCATCACATCAAACGCAAAATCTTATTGAGGCATATATTGTAATTGTACGTGATATAAAGTCGGAGGTCAAAATCTCATTCATTCATACGTCAAATGGCCTCATCATTTGGTTCGTAACCTACCAACTTGCTACACTATACTTAGGATCTTGCTTAGGAGGGCTTCTGGAAGAGCCCCTTTTTTTACAACCAAAAGTGCTTTTTACAGTATTTGGCAGCATAATAATTTTGAAGTGCTTTTGGGTTATAGAAATGCTTTTTGGAGAAGCATTTGGCAGGTACTTCTTCAAGAAGCACTTGGATTTCAAATTTTTATAATAAACGTGCTTTTGTTAGAAGCGCTTATAAGCGCTTCCTAGAGATGCATTCCCAAATGAGCCAAATTCAAACAAATACTCGCTTGTGTGCAAAACAAGCAGCTAGTGAGCAGCTTGCCACGGATAGATAAAGTAGGAGCCTAGAATTGTTACCGTGGTTCATTGACTTCATTTCGAGGACATTGGGTTTAGGGCTTGCTATGGATAGGCAAAGAGTTGAGATGCCAACAAAGCGGACCATCTGGGTTCTCCATTTGGTGATTATTATACATAAAGAACTTTATAACCTTTTCAATGCAATCGAAACTCTGAAAGCATGTACAGTTTTCAAACCCAGTTTTCATCTTGCACAAACTAACTTCATACAAACACCAATACATCAAAATAACTTCAAACACATAACAAAAAGAATTACAGCTTCAAACACATAGTATTAAAATTACAGCTTATATGGTAAAGAATTATACATTCGTTTATAGCTTTGCAAACCAGTGAAAGTTGGTACGAAAAAGACTGGCTACTCTAATTTCAAGACTTCTTCTGACCTCAATTTGGAGGGTTCTTGTTCTGTATCAAGTGACAAGTCTGTGAGAAGGCCAACTGAAGCCTCATCTACATCTTCTGGATGCAACTGCAAAGCCGATGAATGGCCAGCTGGACAATTAAGGGGAGGCTCAGCAGGTTGTTCTGCATCAAAATGTGCCCACTTCCTATCCTTTGCATGAACTAAAAGAGGGTACAACAAAACCCCAACAATGATTACACAACCACTTACAAAGAAAGTCCTTAGAGAAGCCAAGCACATAACAAGAACAAGCAACAATGCAGGAGGCAGGCAAAGCATTGTTGCCCCAAATGTTTGGAAGGGGACTTTGTAAGGTCGATGAAGGTCTGGCTTCTTTACTCTCAATTTTATAAAGGCTGCAAATTCAAGAAGCATTCCTATAGCATATAAGAAATTAAGAAATTCCAAGATCTCCTGAAAACTCATCCACGACAAGAAGATAACTCCGGTAGCAGAGCACAAAATGCTAACAGTAGGTGTTCCATACTTTGACCTACAAGATGGAATTAAACAAACAATCAGGTAAGTGCTCATCAACACTGCACCTAAGGTCAGATAGCATCCAACTCAATTTGGAAGCAAAAGGTCCTTTTCTTTGAAGAAAGGATCCCCTATCTAACCTTGGGATATAAATTATAAATAATCTGTCACTTAATTAAGTTTATAGATGAAATATGCATCAAAGGTTAAATTCCTTGAGGTTGCTGAGGGAGATGAAGCATAAAAGTTACAAACCTTGAAGCAAATATAGCCGGAAGCATTCCCATCTCACTCATCCCAAGAAGTTGAAAGGCATCACTGCTCATTTCTGCTTCAAACAACCCCATGTTAGACATTGCAGCAGCCGCTTGAATCCACCACTTAAGCCAAAAGCCACCTATTAACATCCCAACTTCTGCAAAGTACCCATCAGTCCAGTCACTAGAGGCAGAGTTTAAAGCTCCTGTTCCAGCAAGAAGTGGGATCAAATATGAAGAAACCACCACAACTACAGCCCCGAGAAGAGCCTTTGGAAATGTCTTACTTGGATTTTCAACCTCCCCTGCAAGGGTACTTGCCTTATCCCAATAGTTCAGATTCCAAAACATACTATTGAAGTATCCCCTCCAATCCACCTTCTTAAAGTCTACAACTAGCCACTGCTTAACCCTTATTCTGGGAATCGAAAGAATCGCCATTACAAGAAACGGGCAAAGTGAGAAAATCGCAAGGGAAACAGCAGAGAACCCGACAATGTGTAGTCCACGGTAGTTCAAGTATGTCAATGAGAATGTTATTCCCAAAAGAGCTGGAATTCGAGCTATCAACCGGTTGAAGATGGGAAATGAATGCTTCAAGTAATCCAGGAATAGGACAGGGTAAAGAGCGTTGTCCATAACCCCACTAAACCATTTCCAAAAGCCCTCTTGGAAACCCCAGAAAGGCCCAAAAGCTGCTGATATCCAGAGCACATATCCACCATTTTCAGGGAAGCTTGTGGCAAGCTCAGCTGTCACTAAAGCTTCTGGGATGCTCCAAAACAAGGGAAACACCAAGAAACCAAGCAAAGACAAAAGAGGGCCACCCCCAGCCCTGACTGAATCCTCTACACCAAAAGGACCCCCAGAAACCTCATAGAAAATTAGAGCTATAAGAGGCAAAAGTGTCAACTTTGGGTTTGGTTTTGCGGCTGTGTTCTTTGTATCATCACTGACTATTCCCTCTTCAGCCATCCACAGACAGCAGAGGGAAAAATATATGAACTCCAATACCAAGCAGCCTAATGGATTCAATGAACTGGGTTATGCCTAAAATTTAGATCTGGTTATTGTTTCATGATGCTAAGCTGTAACCGTAGCCTGCTAGCTCCATCAAAACCCATAACAAAAACAATCAAAGAAGTTTCTGCAGGTGATTTTGTTCAGAGAAAGTACCTGTTTTGAAGGATTTGCCAAATTGGGTGTGGCATGATTTTCACAATAGAGGTGTTGGCTTGGATCAATGAACCCTCTCTTCTATTTTGCTTCTTGGAAGAAACTAAAGCCACTTCCTTCCACAGAAGTGGTGAAATTGGATCCTTCATTTGTGGGCGAGTCTAATCTTTGACTGGGGATGCGTTCCATACGCGCTGTAGAGTCACGTGAGGCTAATATTTATGTGGAATGTTGGGGTGTCACTACACTGTCCTCCCATACGCCATTGTGTTGGATTGCGTACTGAACATGGCATGGATATGTGGAAGATATGATGATGACCCATTGGTTCCCCAACGTGGTCGTTGATTGTGTGAATGTGATGTATGTTAGTTGGGGTCGGAAACAAGAGACATAAAATACATGGAGGCGCCATTCGAATGCATGTAACAAGTTCTGCTATAAAAAAATAAAAATTCACTTAACAAGTTACCTAACCACCTAATACACTATCTTACAATGATTTTTCTAACCTATAGGTAGAAATTGCCTCCAAAAGTCGGCTCATAAGAAAATGGTGCTCAAGAGTTTTAAAATCACTTTAAAATATGTTTTTTTTTCTTTCTTAAGTGGGCTCTTGAATCGTGACTAATTACTTACTAGTACTTAAGCAAATATTCCATATTAGAATTCATACACCAAACAAGCTGTATTTTTCCCGCCACATATCTCCTACACGTCTCGCTGTCTCTGAAAATGTCGGAGCATCCATTGCAGGCACTGTTTCAAACTGTTGCGAAAGTCTCAAATTCAATTCAAGCCCAACTTTCTAATCTCATTGGCCAACCTCACCACTCCTCTCCCACAACCCAAACACGCCTTTTCTCTGTCTCTTCCTCCTCCAAAGTACGTTCGTCAGAAAATGTCTCCACCCATCCCCAGCCCACCGATCTCATCAACAAGAAAAAGGTACTCTTTCTCATTGATGATCGTTACACTCACTCGTTTGCAGTGTTTTAAATCTAAAGTTGCAGCCTTTGTTGGATCTCCTTGTTTGTCTTCTGTCTTAGAGAGATGGGTAACTCGGTAACTGTTTGATAGAAGTCCTGAACGAGTCTAGCGCTGATTTTCATGTGTTAGTGCATGTGGATTTTTCTCTAATTCACGTAAAGTGAATCCCATTGAAATATGTTTTTTTGTTGGAAGCATTTGTTTGGTGGGTTTTGTGTGTAAATGTAGGGTCGGCTGAGATATTGTGTTTGCGGCAACATAGGATCGGCTTATTGGCTGATACGGGTTGAGTATACTAATGCCATATCTTTCACTTTACAAAATGTATGCAGGTTGAGTTCCTGTAGGCACCAGTAGCCATAGTTAGCTTCCATGGCATTTTCAAGCCATTTTATTCTGTCAAAAACATATTTAGAATTTCAACAGGAAATTGCTTTGTTGATAATGATGAATCAATTCCTTATATTCAGGGAAATTCGGCTAGTCCTTTGACTAAAGAAGAGCTTGGAAGAGCCACTTGGACTTTTCTTCACACTCTTGCTGCTCAGGTAAACAAAGTAGTGAGTGTTAGTATTATTTGCAGTGTGCAATAATGTTGTTAACGAATCCAGAACAAAATTGAAAGTAAAGTTGGTATACTATAAACTAACTAGTCCCTTGGTTCATTCCCCTTGCTTTACAAAAATATCTTCTTGTTTTTTAATCATCCTAAAGATAACTACTGCAGACTACCAGCTGAAAAATAGACATTTGCAAGAAAATTACTTATGTATACTGCACCTTTTGCTCTTGATCACAACAAAATGACATATTATGCGCATGTAATTATTAACCGTTTCATGTAGATTGAATTATTTAATAACTTTTATTTGTTTCAGTATCCAGATAAACCAACAAGGCAACAGAAGAAGGATGCAAAAGAATTGGTATATGCTTCTCTCTCTCTCTCTCTCTCTCTCTCTCTCTCTCTCTCTCTCTCTCTCTCTCTCTCTCTCTCTCTCTCTCTCTCTCTCTTCTCTTCTTTTAACTAGTCTATGTACCACAACGAAAATGATGCCATGACTTGGTGCTTCATTTGGGTTTCCATTAAGTTATTATATAGCAATGGACCATAAATCTACTTCATTAGTTGTTCTTTGTTCATTTCTGAAGAGCTAAGAAGAGTTTCACAATCCTACTCCTGCGGAAATATGATTGCAAATAATTTTTTCTTAAAGGGTAACACCATTAGCTCATTACAACTCCTCAATTAACCTCTGGCACTCCAAACTGATTATCTTATGATTTTTATGCACTCACAATGTGGAGTCCCACCCTTCTTAAATCCTTATTTCTTTCGGATGGAGTCTCATCAGAACTTAATGTAGGATTATCCAGAAAGGAAAATGTTTTTTCTTCATAACTTTGTGCAACCTCATTATTTTATTCTAAAATAATTCATTTTTTGGGCATGTTTTCTTTATTCTATGTTGGACTTTGTCTTTCAAGAAGCCAATGTGATAATATATTGTTAGGTGTGAAACTGATATACACAATGTGGAAGAATTGGATTATGCAATCGGAGCAACTTATTTTGTGTGCATTTATTATGCAGATGTCAATATTATCACGAATGTACCCCTGCAAGGAATGCGCAGATCACTTTCAAGAAATTCTCAGGTGCACAATTTCATCTTCATTTCAACTTTGCTCATCATGATTGTTCTCTATTTTTCCATAATTCTCAACTACATTATAGGTCCTTTGCTATCAAATGATTAAATGTGACATTCAAATGCTTTACCGTACGATCTCCAAATGCTTCTTCCGTATAATTTTGAACCAATAGATGCATCTTTACTGCATGTTTGGCAGATCAAATCCTGTACAGGCTGGATCACATGCTGAATTCTCCCAATGGCTATGTCACGTGCATAATACAGTTAACAGAAGGTAAGTTCTGCAGAAATCTCCACACAATGCTATTAGTTTTTTCTGACCAGATACTAGAGTTTATTTGCACTGCTAAGATTGGATTTAGTCACCGCAGTGTTTGAAAGGTAGTCTGGCTGACACCAGGCACCAGCTCAACTGTCCCGGTCCTGTAATTTGAGATGCTATTTGATCTGTGGCCCTTTGAGAAACCTGATAATTTTTACATTTTGACAGACTGTATTCTTTTGAGTGCTAAAATGTGGGGTTATTGATACAGCCTTAGCAAACCGGTTTTCCCCTGTGAGCGAGTTGATGCAAGGTGGGGCAAGTTAGAGTGTGAGCAGCGTGCTTGCGATCTACTAGGACTTACTTCAGGATTTGAAGACAAAATGTATTAAGTACTTTCTGGGTCAGATGTTGAATTATTAGAGTTGATGGTAATATTGTACACAGCATTGATTGTAATCAACTTCATATAAAAAATTGCATGAGTTACAAATAAAACATATCGATAGTACCCCCTTGCATATTTTGTGGGACTTTGCCCTTTGTGCATGTGCAGCAGTAGACAAAGCTTGTACATGAACAGCTTCTACATTTGAAGGGCCTAGATTGATCAATTCCATGGCTGTCCAAATTAGCAATTTTAATTTTCTATTTTGTCAATTTGATTATGACATTACCATAACCCTTGAGGTTTATTGTGTCCCATATAGAGTTCGGCTGATCATGAATCCCGGCTAATCCAGTCTAACCGCAAGCAAACCACTTTGATTTACTTTTTGGTTCTTGTACTTCTTATTTGCTAAAAGAAGATTAAAGAAATAAGGAAAAAGTGATAATAGGAGGATGAAATAGGAGAGGGGGAGAGAGAGAGAGACAACAATGAAACAACGGACTTTACTTAAATCAATTGGTAGACTGAGTTGAGTAACAAACAATTCACGACATTCATAGAAACTATGGTCAAGGAAACCCAGGGACTTGGCTCTATCTACTTTAAAGACCTTCTGAACCTATTAAACATCTAAGAAGTTCAGGACTGGAACCATATGCCAATTTTCTTTTGGCTTGATGGAACCATACCATTTGCCTTAGGCTACAACGACAATGCAATTTTGTAAATGGAGATAGCCATCAAAAATCAGAACCAAACTCTATCCAAAAATGATCAAGCCATGATGCAGGAAGAGTTGGACAAAGCGAGATTAGCTGAGCTTGATCACTTCCATATTCAAAAGCGAGTGACCTAGTGAGCTTACGACAAGACAGAAGGGTCGAAATTATGAGCCTTGGTTAATGAAACATAGTGTAGAAGATCATCCTTTGACATTTCAACAGCATTGACAGTGTGTTCTTCCCTTCCATGCAGACTGCCATATACATCAGGAGAGCTTTGCAAAAGTAGTCCTCAGGCTATCCCAAGCTGACTGCCGCTGAGTTACTAACTCATTCGCTGCCCGTGCCATTCCCTCCATGGCAGACGCTTGTGCTAAGTCTGAGACTAATCCATCTCTCACAGTAGTAACTTGTGTATCAATGGTATCCAAAACCTCATGAGTCTTCTCCCTATCACTAGCTTCCAAATTCTTTATTTCGGACTCCAACTCTTTGATCATGGCCTTAAGGTTGGCAACTTTCTCATCTGTGGCAAGAATTTCTTTCTTCACCTCAGCATACTTTGAAGCTTGCTGCAGGAGCACAAACTTTTTCTGAGCAATTGAGGCTGATAGGTTTGACGCCACCTTCAACTTATGTTGAGCTTGGAGGAAAGTAGAGGTTTCCTCTGAAAGATTAACCCCGAATGATGAAAGGTCCTTCAACTCTGATGGGCATGGATGGTATGCTAGAAATATGGCTGAGTATGCGAGAAACTCCTTTTGCACTTGATAATCAGCTAAAGCTTCTAACCCACGATCAAAGATCTTCTGGAGTCCCTCCTTGGCCAATGCAAGCTCATCGTGCCCAACCAACGACTGCGCATCTGCTGGACGAAAGTCAAAACTAGGAACTGGCTCAGATATAAGATCAGCAACAGCAACCATCAGCGCATCCATGTTCCCTAGCTTGGATGAAGAGGATAGATCCTAAACATGCGAAAGTATATGAGTGATTGGAATGTGGATGATAAAAAGAACAGAAGCAAAGAAGCTCACCTTGGAGGCATTGGAGGGTGAAAGAAAGGATCGCAATTGTGGGATCACTTGAGCATCTAAAATGCTTCGCAGCGATAACACCAAATTCTTTGATCTCTGTTTCAAAATGTAAGCAAAAACCCCAAGAAATATTCGTAACAATCACTCTAGAAAAGTAAAGAAAATGAAAGATTTAAGGCTACAATTTGTAAAAAGCACTGGTAATGGTACCTGCAGCTGGCAGTAAGACAATGGTTTGTCTGCAAATAGTGCTCAACGAAGTGCATGTTCACGTATCGACTACAGAAGACGTCCTTGCAGGACAAACAAACCCAACTCTCCTTGACGTCCTGGCATCTAGTATATCAAAACCGGTCCACATATTAGAAATACAAGTTATGGTTCAAGATTCATACACTCAGGGTTTGATAGTGTAAAAGTGGTAGATGCCAGAAGAACTTTGAAATCTTCTTTCATCGAAGTTTTCTAGTTGATGGCTCTTGCCCTTTGGGGAGATACATATTATATGTGAAACTAAGGTCGTCTAGATAGTAAATTGTTACAAAGAGAAAGCTAATTATTCAAAATAGGGTTGAGTTTATTTTCCTTTTCTATTTCAACTAGGCAATCACTTGGGTCTTGGGTCTAGCAGATAATTAAAGTTCATTCAACATGCACACTTTTCTACTCCATTTGTGTATCTTTGTTTTCCCAGATGCCAAACAATCAATCATTCCCAACTCCCAAGCAAAGCAACCAAAAACAACTCAGAGTCTAAAGCAACCATTTGAAGAAGTAACACGAACCTCATGCATGGAGTATCAGATTTGGGAATGCGGGTGAAATCAGAGGACAGAAGAGCCAGGTGATCGCAGCATGTCTTTGCCTTCACCAAACAAACCATTTAGATTTAGTCATAAGCTTTCAGAAAAAGCAACTAGTTACTAAGCGCAGATAGATTACCTTAGGAGAAGAAGAGCCAGAGCCAGCTTTCTTTGCCATTGAGGAGTTGCTGCTTTGCGTCTTTGGGTTTCTAAACCGCTGTTTATGTATGTCACTTGGATACACCAATCAAACTAAAAGCTGAATCGCCTTTTTTTCGTGACTTTGAGGTCCTCCTCTCCTTTACTGCTCTCTTCTCTTTATGAAACTTCTAGGCTAAGGCATCTGATATTTTATAATTGCACATGATTTTATATCCTTTTTACTTAGTTTTGTGAATTAATTTGACTAAACATGTTGATTTTAGTTATTTTTTTTAGCTTATGAGTCACGAAAGGTATAAATTCGTCAAATATTCTCATAATAGAGTTTGACATGATTCCAATTAGAGATGGAAGATAGCATCTTGACGGTTGTCCATGAATATTTTCATAATTTTTGAAGAAGGTTAGGGCTCGTTTGATACACCGTATTAGATTCTGGATATGAGTTCATGTCAGTTATTTGGTGTCAACTTGTATTATTTAATTACCTAACTATTTTAAACGGGTTGGGTTTTTAATACTCTTCTTACCTGACTAACTAATATAACCCACACACCCTGGTTTTGATAATACATGCTTAATTATACGGCTAGGGAAAAAGAACACCCACGTTCACGCGAAAAATCCTATTTTCATCTTCTTCTCCCTAGGATTCCTCTACTAACTTCTCCATAGGTTATTCTCTTCACTCTTCTCCATGTGTTATTCCCCCAACCATAGTCAAATTTTGACATTTTGGCCAGAAATGCTTTTCCAATCTTATACACGGCCATGTTTGGTACGCCTCACTAGACTGGCCTGGGTTAAATAGTACTTGAAATTCTTGTTTGGTAAGAGACGGGACTAACTTAAATGAGACTGTATAGTCCAATAGTGAAAAAAAACGCATCACTCGTCTTCTAATACAGTGAGCCTGAAAAGTGGTTTGCTAAATAGCACGCTCGCAAAATAGAACACGTGAGTCTGACTCCTCTCTTTAAAAAATATCATAATTTTATTTGTTTTCTTTTAATTATTGTTTTAGATCTTTGAATGGATTTTTTTTTGTTGCAACATTTATGTTTTTAGATAAAAATTCTTAATTAAATTTAAATATTACAATAATTACTTTGATATTGCATTGGAAAATCAAACTATATTAATTTACAAATGTTTGATATTTTTTTGATATTGAAACAAGTTTAATAATTCATGATGTGATGCTTTCTTTATAGCAAGCAATTTTTACTTTGTCAAGTTATATTTTTCAATTTGAAGTTAAAAGTCAAATATACAAACATTATACATACATATATATGTATAATTTTTTTTAATTATTGTTTTACTTGGTCTCTGAAAAACCTAGAATTATATAGAGTGAGCTTAGCTCCTTTAACAATGTTTCGACCAACTAAGATTAATCTTGAGAAGCCAAAAACCAAATATCATAATTTTATTCTTCATAAAAAAAAAACATAATTTTATTTGTTTTCTTTTTATTATTGTTTTAAATCTTTTTTGTTGCCATATATTGTTATAAATCTTTGAATTTGGTTTTTTTTTTGTAGCATTTATTTATCTTTCAGGTCAAAAACCCCAATTAAATTTAAATATTATAAGAATTATTTTTTTAGTCCGACACAGCACCAAACATATGTCTTCATTATTTTTACAATCCAGCTTCTTAGTCCGACACATTACCAAACGTAGGTCATTACTTAATCCAGCTTAGGCTAATCTGAGTTAATCCAAAACAGTCCTAGGATATAGTCTAATCCATGACAATCCGTCATGTCAAACAACCCCGAACAGGCTAAATTACCAATCCAAGCAAAAACTCAGGTGGAATACCAGTCCATTTATTGTCTAGAATTGTCGTGGGGCCAAGTCCAAGCCAACTCGCAGCCATGTGAAGGAATAGAAGTGGTGGGCCAACGACTGAGATTAAAATCTAACGGTTAAAATAAATAAATAAAATATTATAAATAAAATATAACCCCAAAACACATTCCAAAATCTATAAATATACATCAATTTGTTAATAACTTTATTTTTAAGTAAAATTATATTATATTTTGGAATTTAGATTTTTGTAAGTTAAATTGTTCAAAAAAAAAAATTAATGTTTAAACAAAATATATATACATATTAATGGATAAAAAAATATTAATAAAAAGAACTTAGGATTCAAATGGGCCTGGATTTCAATCATTTTATCTTGAATGTACTTTTTTGGGTCAATTTATCAAGTTCTTTTGAGTATACGAGAAAGATTCAAATTTCAGAGCATGGTCTTAACTGGAATTTTTTTGGCATCTTATATGTATATGGGATATAATAGGGTTAAGAGAAATAGATGAGGTACATACGACAGATTGAAACCCAAAGTAGGACCATTTGTTAAGGTATATCATATATACAATTAGCAAACTATCCACAACTCATTCAACTACAACACATTGAATAATACCAAATAGTTCAAAGGACTTGATAAAGACGATCCATGGTTGTCCAAATTAGCCATTGAACTGTACTATTATGTCATCTGGATAACAGACATGTGCAGAACTTATGCCTCGGTATAGAGTACAGTAGATCATGAATGATGTTTAGTATCAAGTTCTGCGGAATATGCTACCTAGCAATCGAATGGTATGACCGTATGAAATATGAATGTCTCTTTAAAGAACCTCATCTGATAAGAAAAACTCCAACATGTGTACTGTGATTTATTTGATCACCTCCAGTTATAAACTATCTCTCAGTGTGCTTATTTTCCATGCCGGCTATTAAACCGTCCGGAATGATGGGGCCTCTCCAAATTTCAGTATGTAGGCAGTTTCATACACAGCCCGGAATTGTGGGATTACTGAGCATCTAAACATGTATCACAGGAGAAACACCAAACTGATAGATCACTGATTGAAATAATAAAGTGAGAAAAACAAATTTGGAAACAATCACTGTAAAACAATAAATAAAAAAGGAAAAATTTGTGGAAAGCATTGATAATTGTACCTGTAGCTGAGAGCAAGACAATGCTTTGTCTGCTGATAATGCTGAACCGTGTACTTGTTCACAAAAGGGCTGCACAGGACGTCCATACAGCAGAAACATAACCAGTTCTCATTGGGGTGCTGGCATCTAATTTATGAGGCACTCAGACTCAGATCAACGTAAAACGGGAACAGAATCAGAAGGAGCAACCTTTGGATTCTCTTTACTATAACAATCTGAAGATTCTATTCGATGTGAGAGAAAGCCTTTCGAATCCTTTTATCGTCGATGAAAGGAACAAGTTTACTTTCATTTCCTATTGCAACTTACATGCAAGCAACAACCAGTAAAAAACCAAGTGTGCTATGAGGTTATTTAAGTAATGACATGGTTTTGGCTTCATGTAGATGAATTAAAGTTTATTTAACTTGCAAATCTACAAATTAACTAGAACAACCTCATGCTGTAGAATGCGGATCCTAGTCCTCACTCAGAGGCCTGCAACAATGCTACATTGTATTTTCCTATGTTTTCCTTCTAAAGTCTTTTTGGGGAAGGGGGAGATTGTTAGGATTGGTTAAAGAATAAGGAAGTACTTAGGAAGATGCCATGCACATTGTTGGATTAGGTGGCTTTAGAGTATTTAAACAGCAGTCACTTCCTACGGTCCCATACTTTATCCCATTTGAGATGCAAACACAGATTTTCGCAGAAGGAATCATATCTATTGCATGACAAAGGATATAGAAATCTTATACCAATTGTAGCAGTCATGTAAGCAATCTCAACTTATTCATATGTCTGAGAAACAGCATACAAATTAAGAAAGCAAATGCTTAATAGACAGTCATAGGTGGGAGAGGAAATTAAACCAAGAAATTAACCAGAGATTGGTCAATTAAACGTATTGTGAGAAAAGATGGACCCTTTGTGATCAAGGCCGAGGAATGAAGACATTCAATTTTTGGCCGGGTAAATATACAACAGAATCTCAGTTCTTAAAATGAGATTGTTAAAAGTACACACCAACCAAACTTTCTTTATCTTTTAACTTGGTTCAATTTACAGACTACCAGTCTTTTAAAAACTCTCAGTTCCCATAGTTGCAAAATTAAATCAGAAATACAAGTTATGGTTCACATTCAAGCAGTCAGGCTTTGATAATGTAAAAATGGTAAATGCCAGAATTACTTTGAAATCTTCTTTCATCGAAGTTGTCTTTCTAGTTGATGGCTCTAGCCCTTTGGGGATATATATATATATATATATATATATATATATATATATGCAACTAAGGTCACCTAGAGAGTAAATTATTACAAAAAGAAAGCTACTTTTCATAATAGGGTACAGTTTCTTTTCCTTTTCTACTACAACTAGGCAATGACTTGGGTCTTGGCTCTAGCAGATAATTAAAGCTCATTTAACATACACACTTTTCTACTTCATTTCTTTTGTGTATCTTTGTTTTCCCAAATGCCAAACAACCAATCATTCTCAACTCAGAAACAAAGCAAACAGGGTTTTAAAAACAACAACAATTCAGAGTATAAAACAACCATTGAAAAAGTACCATGAACCTCTTGCATGGAGTATCAGAACTGGGAATGCCGGTGAGATCAGAGGTAAAAAAACCAGGTGATCACACCATGTCCGTGCCTTCACCAAACAAACCTTTACATTTGGTCATAAGCTCTCAGAAAAAGCTATATATGTTTTAGCATCAACCATTAAACTTAATCTATTTCAACTACTTAAAGATTACCTTAGGAGAAGAGACAGAGTCAGAGCTAGCTGCCATTGCCATTGAGGAGTTGCTGTTGACTTTGAATAAAATTTACAATACAAAGTTTGCGAAGAAAAATAAACCCGCAAGATTATAAAGTCAGTAACTGATTAGATTGTAGTTCAAAAGCAGTACCCTTATTTACAAAATCACCTCACTAGGGTACTTGATGTACAGTAAGTTACATATCCTACTTTGAACCTCAAAACCAAAGAAGGAAAGGCTGTACGAAACCTCTCTGCTTTCCCAACCATAACCTATCTTCTCCAACCAAATGTAAGCAAATCCGGGGGAAGAGAAGCAGGATCGAGCTCCCAACAGTCTTTCAAAAGGTTTGGAGCCTCATCACCAGAGAGCTTCCTAGCAGGAATTTGGTGTGAAACCAACCTAACGTCATTCTTTTCTAGCCATCTAATAGCATGGGATCCAATCTCCCTCCTCTTAAATACTGTCTTGAACCCATCAACCTTCTCAAGATACCCCATACTCAAACCGTGCATCTCACTATAAGTGGTCAGAAACACAACTATGTCATAGCATCGCTTATCTTTAACAGACATGTTGCTTCCCTCTGCATCCAAAGCTGCTTCATTATAAAGTGCCCACACGGAACCCTTCTTTGGATAAATACGATAAATTTCTCTTGCAGCCCTTTCACAATTCACGACATGAGAAAATATATTCACTGAATAAATGGGAGTCTTCCTGGCAACCTTAAACCTCCCACAAGAGACATGGAATCCCATTTTCTCCCAAGAAGCCAACCACTCATTGCCATTATTTTGAAGATCCAACCAACTCATTTTCACCTCAAAAGGATTGACAGAAACAACTTCATCGATCAAACCATAATGCCTGGGCATTCCATCATCATCATCATATATCGCCCACACCTGCCCTTTCTTAAAGCTCCTCTCCTCTCTATCTTTATCAAAATCATAAAAATCAGAATCCTCCACTGCCATAATCTCCAAATCCCCACTCTTTGACACCCTGCTGCTCCTGTCTACTGCCAAACCTCTAGTCTTATCACTTCCTAAATCCTTAATCTTCTTTGAAATAGTCCGTCTCTCAACTTCAAAATTCTTACCCTTCTTCAAATCGTTATGCCTCAGCCTCTCCCTCTTATCTTCCTTCTCTCTTTCATCCTTCTTGTCTTGAAGCTTCAACTTCATCTTCATCTTCTCCTCTTGCGCCTTTTTCTTCATTTCCGACTGCATTTCTGCCAATGTCATCATGTCCTCACTGGTTTTTGCCTTCTTTGGTTTAGACCTCTCCATCACCTCTCCAACACTACTCATTCTCCTTCTCAACCTCCAACCAAATGGTTCACCACCATTACCACCACTCACACTTTTCCCTCTCCCACCACTACCACCATTAATTTCACCACTATCACTCACTCTCCTGCCCAATCCTTCATTACTTATTATTTTCCCTTTTGATGCCAAATCGGTGGCGTTTCTCAACCTCTCACTGGTCCTAACCTTAACATTTTCACCACCACCATTCTCATCACTTTCAACCTCCAGAGCCTTAAAGCTCTTCCTACAACTTGGGCAAACCAAATTATGCCCCAAATACCTCCTCTCAAACTGGTGGAAAAGCCGGCACGTCGAACACGAAGTCCAAAAAGTCTCCCTCTCCACCACCACACTCGAACCCAAACCCCCAACACCACCCTCTTTAATCTTCTCATCCTGAATCCTTATCCTGAGCCTCATATCATACTCCTTCCTCTTAAGCTTGTCGGAAAGGAACCGAAACGCCTCGCTGACGAGTTTGAAAGCCTCTTCGGAACCGGCATGTGGGTTCTTGTCAGGGTGGAGAAGAAATGCGAGCTTCTTGTAGTTCTTCTTAATGGTGTTGGTGTGGGCAAAGGGCTCCACCTGGAGGATCTTGTACCAGTTGGGATCGGGGGTTTTGGAGGCTGTACGGAGGATCTTGAAGGCGGTGACCATGGAGGAAATGCCGTCCAGGTTTGGGCACAGCCGCTCCGCTCGTTTTGCGTATTTGAGGGCTGATTTGAAATTGGAGTCTTTGCATTTGGCCTCAGCTACAGATTTCAGCCCCCGAGCTTCTTGCTCCTGCTCTGCTTCTTCCATATTATTTTTCTTTCTGTCTTTTAGTTTGTAGGGTTGAAGGGTCTGAACTGGTGAGCAAGCAAAACCAAAACAGATTGAGCAAAAACAAGGCACGAACAAAGTGAGAAAGAAAGGGAGCAGCTGGAGTTTGCATATATTATATATAATATATTACTCACCTGTTCTTCGTTAACAGAGAAAACTCAGCAGCATCTTCTCCCGTTTGGATTTGTCAGAATCAACAGAGTGGCAGAAAACCGGACTGGACCAGGCTTCGAACCCTAGCTGTTGTTTGATGCCATACTTTCTAGGACTGCACTGTAAAATATTATATATTTAAAAAGTTATCATCTTTATCAGAATAAATAAATAAATAAACGAAATGGTGCATACTATGGAAGTGGAACCCATATCAGCGATATACTAGATCTGAAGATTTTCAATGAATTGAAGTAAAAACAAACTTAAAGCAAGAATGAGACAAACATGCGCCAATAAAATCGAAACCCTAAACCCAGAAAATGATGATAACATTCATCAGAAATCTCAAAATTTAACAATAAAATAGAAAAACAAAACTTGAGAGAGGGAGAGAGAGAGAGATTTGAACCTTGTTTGAGCCAAACCAGAAGCCGAATACACCAGGGATGAGAGGGACTGCGCGAAGAGACCATGTTATTCTAGACTATTGTCCAATATGCATATCCAGTCCGTGATGCACACTTAAGCCCACCAAACAGGCCCTAGACCTAAAGAAATCATTTTGCATCCTACAATACAACTAGTCTACAACATGTATGATAATAGACAGTCCCGAACTCTTGGATTACAGGGGTTCAAAAGATTGTAGTCATCCACCGTTGGATGTAACATCCAACGATTCAAAAAAGTTTCTTAAAAAGAGTGCAAAAGTGAGTGAACCGTTGAATTTACATCCAACAGTGAGTGATCACAAATCTCTTGGACCCCTGTAGTCCAAGAGATCGAGATATTGATAATAGATTGGATTCAAAGCCAAAAAAAAAGAGTGTAAAAATAGGACCACCTGTTAATGGACTAATATAAATTTACCAAATTATTCTTAATTCATTCACAGGTTTTAGAGATATTTTTTTGAAACACATACGAAAAAAAGTTGGACTAGATTTGGAGTGAAGTTGATGAGATTTGGACTAAATTTTTTTTCTTAATTCATTCCCAAGTTTTTCTTGTTCTTTGTACTGTCGGCATTTTCGACAGTTGATGACATAAGCCGTCTCTAATTTGATCCAAGAGGCACATACAACAACAAATTATATAACAGCTAGTAGTTCAAAGGACTTGATAACTACAATACAATCCATGATTGTCCAAATTTGCCATTGAACTTTACTATTATGTCATTTGGATGACGTACATATTTGCATAAGGAACCTCATCTGATAAGAAAAACTCCAACAAGTGTACTGTAAGTCTGTAATGAATTTGATCACCACCTCCAGTTATGAACTCTCAGTTTGCTATTAAACCGTCCGGAACGGGGGGGCCTCTCCAAATTTCAGTATGTAGGCAGTTTCATATACACCCCGCAGTTGTGGGATTACTTGAGCATCTAAATATGCATCGCAGGAGAAACACCAAACTGATAGATCACTGTTTGAAATGAAAAGAAAGTGAGAAGACAAATTTGGAAACCATCACTGTAGACAGTAAATAAAAGATGACTTGAGGAAGGAAAATTTTGTAGAAAGCATTGATAATTATACCTGTAGCTGAGAGCAAGACAATGATTTGTCTGCTGAAAATGCTGAAGCATGTGCTTGTTCACGAAACGGCTGCACAGGACGTCCTTACAGCACAAACATAACCAGTTCTCATTGGGGTGCTGGCATCTAGTTTAAGAAAATTGTTTCCCATATTAGAAATGTAACGTATGATTCAAGACTTAGGCACTCCAACTCAGATCAATGTATAAGGGGTAGAGAACCAGAAGGAGCAAGCTTTAGATTCTCTTTCTCTATAACAATTTGAAGATGTAATTGGATGAGAAAAAATTTCAGATCCTTTTATAGTTGATGCACTTTGAATATAAATATGTGTAAAACCAAAGGTTACCTAGACATTAAACTGCTAGGAAAAGAAACTAGAACAACCTCATGCCGTAGAATGAGGATCCTAGATCTCTCAGAGCCATGCTTTCAACAATGCTAGATGTCTTCTCTATGTTTTCTTTTTAAAGCTTTTCAGGGGAAGTTAGATGCAATGCACATTGTTGGATTTAAACAGCAGTCACAAATGTTCCGCAGTCATGTAAAGCAACCTCAACTCATTCATATGTTTGAAAAACGGCATACAGATTCAGAAAGCAAACGCTTAATGGACAATCATACAGCATGTGACGTTATGGGTGAAGAGACAAATAGCTGCTAATACAAACAAGAGGATGAATGAAAAATTAGAAGATGGGTTGTCACTTTTGTGAAAAGAAAAAAAAAACCCTTTATCAAACTCTTTTGCTAGTGATAACAATCAACGCTGGAACAAGTGATCAGAGGCTAAATTGAGAACTGGGTCAAATTGGAACAACACAAACAAAACTGAAAAACTGAAAAAAGAAAGGTTACAACTTTGAGAAAAAGGAACCTGTTGCAGGGAGTATCAGGGGCGGGAATGTGAGCAAGATCAGTGGACAGGGAAGGCAGGTGATCGCAGAATGTTCGGGCCGCCACCCAACCCGATTCAGCTCCAAATATCAACTCTTCTTCGTTTTCAACAAATGGTTCCGCCTGATTCGTACAATCAACAAAACCCTTTGTCACAAAATTTCAAAAGAATCAAGCTTTCGGCTTCAGCCAAGCGCAGAGATAAAAGATTACCTGAGCAGCAGAAGAAGAGCCAGCTTGGGCTGCCATGGAGGAACAGAGATGGTCTCTCAATCTCTATCTTTTTTTGTTCGAAGATAGTCTCTCACTCTGAACAAAGTTTTTTTTTTTTTTTTTTGGTCAATCACTCCGAACAAAGTTAGAATTAGAAACTCGAAAGGTCTCTGTTTTCGATTTTTATTTACGTTTATATTTATATACGGGTCGGGTCGGGTGGGCCTGCGTTTGGTGACCCGACTAGATAACCCACCCGTGCGTTCTTATAAGTCTAGGGTTTTGTTTTCACTCTCTCCCATTATAAATACCAGTTTAAACCTAGCTGCTCCACTTCATCCGCACCCTGAGATTCCTCTGCGCCTGCTAGGGTTTTTGCTTCCTTCAAACCAAATCATGGGGCACTCCAACGTGTGGAACTCTCACCCTAAGAACTACGGCCCTGGATCGCGCACCTGGTACTCATTTTCCCACTTTGATTTTCTAGAAATTTCAATTCCCAGTTCATTTTCATTGGTTTCAAGGTCAACTCTGTTGTTAGTTTATTTAGATTGATTTGTATTTTGTGTGTAGTCTTAACTTTTCTGTTTGCTAGGGTTTCTGTAATTTCTGTCTGTTGTAGGAAAACAGTCCATGATATTGAACGTGTTTGTAGTCAATAATATTTCGTTGTGGAGTTTGTCAATCTGATCATTCTTGCGGTTTTGTTGCATATTTCTGGAATTTATAAATCTCAATCTTAATTGAATTGGCCCTTTTCACATGGGTTTGTCATGCTCCCATTTGTCTGTTGATTTACCTAATTTGGTCAAATAAGCATATTCCCATTGTTATTTGAATGCATTGATGTGTTGCAATTTGTTGAATTACATGAAGACATCTTGGTCAGATGTGTTCCATGAGTAGCTGTTGTTGATACATTTCTCATTTGGATTTGTTACTTATTTGGGTCTGGTTTGTGTTTATAACTTTGCATCTTTGCAATATGTGTGTGTGTGTATATATATATTGATTTTGCTTGTTTTGGTTTCCTTTTTACAGTCGCGTGTGTGGAAACCCTCATGGGTTGATCAGGAAGTACGGTCTCATGTGCTGCAGGCAGTGCTTCCGTAGCAATGCCAAGGAAATTGGCTTCATTAAGGTAATGCTTTGAGAACATTCAGCCACTGTGTGCTAATTTCCCTCACCGATCTAGAATCATTTTCACATTGTAATTGGCGTTCTTTTTGGTTGCAGTATCGTTAAGTAGCTGACCTTCAACGTCCCAGGACTTGAAGTTTTGGCCCAAGAATCGTCAGAGTAGTTGTTTCTGAGTTGTCATGAACTCCAAGAAGATATTTTTGTTTTAGCTGATTTGCTGTTGAACTTGAATTGGTGGTCAGACTATGAATATTGTGTTAATGAATTAAAGTTTGATTTATGTTCTCTTTTGTTGTGGCTGTTTCTCATGTTCTGTTCTTGTTCATATCCTATGGAATTTAGCACATTCTTGCTTGCTCAGTATTCCGTGATATCAAAAGACTTTTGTTCAACACTATCTAATATCGAACAAAAAAAATTGAACTTCGAAAGTAAATGGCACTGATCTTCCACATTGTTCTTCTGATTTTATCGTTTAGGGTTTCTTTGATTGCTATGTGCCATTGTCTTGCTATGTGCATTAGGTTGTAGTTATGGTGCACACCCGAGTTGTCGAACCAGATCATAATCTTAAGTTGATGTCTGTTTCTTGTTCCATTTAGTCGCATGTCCGGTTGCCTCTGCCAAAATTAATTAGTTTATCAGTACTGTCAAAACGTTTGTAGAACAATGTGGAAGACCGGTGCCGGTGAAACTATTGCTATGGAATTATGCCTGCTCGAATTCGGCAAAAATCGCCTTCTTTGTTGAAGTGGAGATTAACTGAACCAAGTTAAAAGATAAAGAAGCTTGGTTGGCGTGTACTTTTAAGAATCAAATCGTAAGCACAGCGATAATGTTGCATATTTTAGAAGTTCAGATTTCATGTTATGCAAATTTGATTAGAAATTTTCATGGTATGTTAAAATCCAACTGCATCTAGTTAGGGCGTTTTTCTTGATACAAGCGATACTAGAGAAGGAGAAATTAAACCACAAGTTTTCGGGTACAGTGATAAATATTTAACCACTTCGGCTGTGTTTGGCAGGCCTCACTGGACTGGACTAGCTTAAATAGCACTTGAAACCCATGTTTGGTAAAATAAGGGACTAACTTAAATGAGACTATATTGTCCAACAGTAAACAAAACCCCTCGTTCGCTCCTCTAATTTAGCGAGGTTAAAAAGTAGTTCGCAATATAGTGCCTCGCTAGATTGAACCGACGAGTCCCAACTAAACTCATTTCTTCTTCTTCTGAACCTGGAATTGGACTTTCTTGATTTCTGTTTTCAGTCAACCATATTCACTTAAGTCAGAGCCTTGGCTTGAATCAAAACCCCCTACCACAATCAACCTGTTAGACCACCACCATGAGTTTACCTAATTTCCGCAACCAAACAAACCCAAATCCTGGCTGGACAAGATCGAAGAGGACATGTGGGGAAAACGCATTTGCTGAAGCCTTTGCCTAAGGCTTTCTCAATTGAATAAAAAGGAGTCAACGGGGGAGAAGAAGAACTGGGGAAAAAAGGGATGTGGAGGTGGGTTCCGATGGGAATGAGAGAGAGAATTAGGGAGGTTTATGATTAAAGAAAAAAACCAGAAAGAAAAAAGGGATGTGGACGTGAGTTGCGATGGGAGAGAGAGAGAATGAGGGGGGTTGTTGAATAATGATAACAAATAGAGAAAAAAAAAAGAGAATGGGGAGGTTGGGTTTCTGATTAAAGAAAAAGAAAATAGAGAGCAAAAAAAAAAAAAGATAAACAGAATGAGGAGGTTGGGTTGGGCCTGAATCTGATGATTTTTTATTTTTTGTTTAACATAATTTTATCCTTTAAAAATATCAGAATCTTCGTTTTTATTTATTTATTTTAATATTATTGTTTTAAATTTAATTATTACAATAATTATTTTTTAGTCCGACATAGCACCAAACGTAGGTCTTCACTATTTTTACAATCTAGCTTCTTAGTCCGATGCAGCACCAAACATAGGTCAGTACTTAATCCAGCTTAGGCCAATCCGAGCTAATCCAAGACAGTCCCAATATTTAGTCCAATCCATGACAGTCCGCCGTACCAAACGACCCCTTCAGTTATAAGCTCTAGACTGTCAGAGTCGTTTTCAAAGAATAGTTCATTTGATATTTGAAATTTAGATGGTTCACAACTTCCCCTTCTCCTCCTCTCAGTGTTCCTGATGATGCTTGGCAGTTTCAAAAATCTGTGGACTTTTGAAGTGGGGCAGCATTACATCAATAATAGAACCAATCGAACATGGCAGTCCTATGCCATACATTCAAGCCAATACCTCCAAGTTACCAATAATTTATGAAGTTAGTTCATGTTGAGTAGGTCTAGGAAAATCATGGTGGTCACCCATTTTGGTTACATCACAAAACTTTTGTATCTCTGATGCCACCGACTCTACAATCCCTGTGCAAGTTCAGTGCTTGCGTTTTCTTGTCTCCAGGACAAAAATGAACAAACTTATATTACCTTTCTAAGCCAAACCACAATGCATTTTTTTTTTTCTGTATTTTGCTAATCAGTGGAGCTTCTAGTTCATTCTTGAGAACAATTTCTTGTTTTTTCTTCTTATTCAACAGTAACTGGAATATCATAGCGTGGTATTACTTATCGGCACATTATTATATGGGTGGAAGACGGGTTTATCTTAGAAGATAAGATATGCCCGTGTTAAAACATGAATGAATTAGTTATACCATGTGACGACAGTACAGTCTCACCCGAAAATTACTCTTGAAAAAAAAGAGTGCAAGAAGTGCTAGCTGAGAGTACCAGCAGGCATCAGTAACATATTATGGTGCAACTAACAAATTATACTGAGGTGACTACAGCATCAATGATAGTGAAGATTACCTAAATGCAAATAAAAGCACAAATGGGCATGCAATAGCAATAATATACTTCACCAAACTACTTGACTAAAATTTCTTCATCTCCAAGTTAGTTTTAAAAATCCTCTTTTTCAGATGTCTTTTCTAACATCAATCACTTCCCTCTATCATTCAGGTACAAAACTTCTGGAACTCATTAAATTTTCTCCTCTCCCACAACCATCAAATTGCACAATTGAAAGCTTCTCACATGACTGGCATGCAAAACTCCTGGAGAAATTTTCCCCAAGTGTGAAGATTTTAATGTAAAACAATGAATCATTGTGACTCTGGATTGTTGCCAACCATCATGAAGGGGTTTATGAATTATGATTTTATGATGATCCTTTTAGATTCTAAGAAAATTAATGCAGAAAGTATAAATCTAACCTAATTAATCACATATAATACACACATGTTAGACTCTATATGCAAAATAATCACTTTTTTTTTTTCTTTGGAAAGGAAATGGTCACTTTCATTTTCTCTGTTGGGTTGAAGTGGAGAGGAGAAGCAATGTTGGAAAGCTATGGGGTGCAGACAAAATCATTCTCCTGTAGTTTATAATCACTTTCAAAACAAACTAACTAATACCCAATTAAACAAACATCACCTAGCGGGTGTGTGTTACTTTTAAACTAATTATCCAATTGGAGTGTACCTTAAGTCACATGGCTGCAAAACAAATCCAAAGCTATCATCATTTCAGGATATTGTAGGCTTAGTAGCCAAAGCTGAAATGATGCTATTCCAAAATTGGTGAATCAATATTCTATAGAGAGACTCAGTTGGGATTTGGGGTTCTTAACAGGTTTGTAATTGTCTGCTAGTAATTTTATCATTGATGGATCAGATTCTCCCTGAACTTTCACTGTTTTCAATGGTTTTTTCTTTTTTTTTTATTATTATTAAACAACTAATGTCTACGAGATTTGAACTCAGAACATTCCTCAACAAAATAAAGGCTAATTGTAACTAGGCTAAATGATCATTGACACTAAGTGCAGCACTGCACTGTTACATCGTTTGACTAGTACATTGCTCTCTCGGTGTAGTAGCTTGAGTCTCCGGACTAGTACATTACCACTCCAAGCACCTCGGAAATTAACCGCCATGTTCTGTGGTTCACTGCTAAAATTACCAAACTCCTGCAGATTAGTATCTATTTTGAAGTCAACAAGATAATAATTGAAGCTCTAATCAGTGATGTACGGACACCAATAAGGCCTTGAGTGGTTAGTGTGATTAGATCTTACCTGATGTGGGGCAGACAGTGAGGAAGTTTCATGTTTTACTGTTAAAAAAGTTGATGCTTTTGTATTTTCAAGTTGGCTGGAGAAAGATATTATGTAATCTGTCTTCAATTGCCATACTTTGGTTGTACTTTCTCCACAAACACCACATGGGTTAGGGCTTCATAGGTAGATTAGACTATCATAATAAAAGCAATTAGGCAGGTGGGTTAATGAGGTTCATTGTGTACTTTTTGGTTGCCTTTCCAGCTGGTGCAGTGCAGGATTCATTTCCTAGCCTCTTCCAAAAAATAATTTCTTTTTTTTTTCTTTATAATAATTTTACTGAATTTGAACAGTAAGATTTGTATTTGGTCGGATCACGGATGGGATTATCTTGTTTTTGGTAGATTAAGTCCATGGAATCAAAGAATAAACAATGCATATGTCCTGCATTTTCTGATATAATATGAACCAGAAATGTATTAGAAAATATCCATATATATACAGTCAAACTAAGTTAGATTTCATAACCAGAATGAAAATGTTAGAGAGAGAAATGAACTATAATTTTGGATGGAAATATAAAAAAATTGCTGAACATATAAGGAAAGTTGATGGCACTAATCACATTTTTCTTCTTGTTTTTTTTAGAAGGAATTGGGAAATTAGGTAGTTGGGACAATTTGCCAACAAATTTTTAACCAATTTTCCTTTGGACCATTTGAGCAGATGCTAAAAGATTGAGATTTATTGTGGAGCTGATTTAATGTTGATGCCTTTGAATGATAAGTGTTTCTTTGATATAAAAAATTGCGGAGCTAGTGAATCGGGCTGGCAAGAGCCACAACAAAGAAAAAAGTTACGGGGATTTAAAAGAAATAGGAAATATGTTGAAAGCAAAGGCATAACTAAAAATTGAGAGATGGTGATTAAGATGTGGTATCTCTTTATACAAACTAATGCTAAAAAAGGTTATATAGCTTAGCTTGCAAAAATGACACAATGCAATTGAGTCCATCCTTTAATCTTGTTTAAGCTTATGGCATCATTAATTTATGTCATCAACCACTTTTTTGCTTGAATGCTGTTTTCATGGAGGTTAGCTCACTCATATCTTTCCCTCATGAAGAAAAAAGAAAATTATGCAGCTTGTATTGCCATTATAGATTAGTTTTATAGCTGCATCTCTCTCCTTTTTTATTATTATTTTTATTTTATATTGTGCCTCTCATTATTTTGTTACTAATTTGGCAATTATGACAACTTCCACTCCACAAATGCTATCCATGGACAGTGTACAGTAATTGTTCTGTACAGCAAAATAGTACATACCAGAGACAGAGAACAAGATTGGAATTTTTTTAACCCATGTCTCATGTATATGTGTGAGAATAAGATGAGGTGAACACATACCACAATTTTGGCATATACTTGTACTTTGTACCACCATTTTTGTTTGAATTCAAAACCTCCTTGAAATAACAACTCAAGCGTTTCTCATCGGGCGATAATCTATACGGGGATTTTCATATCACGTCATCCTAATAATGTAATATGTTAAATTATTTGGCGATAATTTATAATGCATGTTTTTTTTTTGGACGAAAATTTATAATGCATGTTTAAAACTGAATAATATATACATGTATTTTTTTTTTTCAATTTTAGTGCATGTCATGATATTCTGATACTACATCAGCAAGAAGTCCCTTGGTTTCTTTGTTCTTTTTCTTTGTTTTGTGAATAAAATTATATAATCCAATATCCGGAAATTATTATATGGGAGAAAGTCACATGTGGAGAAAATGTATTAATAAATTAATTAAAAAGTTTTAAGACTTAAAATGCAATTAAATCAACATAACATAACGTTAACGTCCCTCCAAAGTTTCTCAGAGAAAAAAAAATCCCAAACCTGCAAAAACTCTCATAGCATTTTCTTTTGGCCAGAGACGCTCCCAGACTCTCTCTCTCATACACTTGCAAATCTCGCCTCTCTCTCTTACCGACTTCTACTTCTCTTTCTCTCTCTCTCAAAACCCACAAACACAGAGACAGCAAAGCTCACGGCTTTCTCTCTCAGCTCCAAAAATGCTGAATCTCCCGCAAACCTATCTCAGAATTTCCCCTTCTCCTGCAATTTCTTAAATCTGCATTGCTAATTTTTGGGCGCGTGATGGGTTTGCGAGTGGCACAAAAATTCAATCTTTAAGAGGGCAATGTGAGGAGGAGGACTTAGGATTTTCAACAGTCCTATGATGGTGGCTGCCATTTCTGAAGCAGCTTCAAACGACCCTCCAAACCCCAAAACCTCCGCAGACCCACGCTCACGCACCCATCTCCAAAACCCATCAAGGCCTCCCCTTTTGCCCTCAGAGAAAGACAATGGCTTTGTGCAAAGAAGACCCAGAGGCAGACAAGTCTCGTCTAAGTACATGTCTCCTTCTCCTTCTTCTTCTTCCACCTCAACATCCACTTCTACTGTCTCGTCCTCTGCGTCTTCTAGAAGATGCCCATCTCCATTGCTCTCAAGGTCCATAAACTCCTCTTCAAACTCGACCCCAGTGCCCTCTTTGGGTCCGAAACGGGCTCAATCGGTGGACCGGAGGCGACCCATTACGCCTCGGACCTCCACGGGTCTCCCTGAGGCTCGGCTAAGCAATGCAGGCGCTGAAGTCTCTGCTGCCACTCGGCTTTTGGTCACTTCCACTCGTAGCTTATCAGTTTCTTTTCAAGGTGAGGCCTTTTCGCTTCCGATTAGTAAGACTAAAGCAGCTGCCTCGCCTAGTGGGGCTGTTGCGAGGAAGGCTACGCCTGAGAGACGCCGGTCGACCCCTGTAAGAGGAGATCAGGCTGAGAATTCTAAGCCTTCTGATCAGTATCGGTGGCCGGCCAGGACCAGACAATTGAGTTCGGGTTCTAATAACTCGTTGTCCAGGAGCTTGGACTGTAGTTCGGAGACTAGGAAGCTCAATGGGATTGGATCTGGGGTTGCGGCTAGAGCATTGCAGCAATCTATGATTGATGATAGCAGAAGAGCTTCCTTTGATCGCAGATTGAGCTTAGATTTGGGCAATGCTGAGCCTTTAAAGGCTGCTGAGCAAAACCCAGATGCCAATTCAGCCAATGATTCTTCTGTGCCTTCTGATCTCACTGCTTCTGATACAGACAGTGTTTCCTCTGGTAGCACTTCAGGTGTACATGATGCTGGTGGTGTTGCGAAGAGTCGAACTGCCCCTCGTGGCATTGTTGTGTCTGCAAGGTTTTGGCAGGAGACTAATAGCCGGTTGAGGCGGTTGCAGGATCCCGGTTCGCCTTTATCAACAAGCCCTGTGTCTAGAGCAGGGTCGAAATTCATTCAATCTCAATCGAAAAAGTTTAATGGTGATATCCCATTATCATCATCTCCTCGAACGATAGCTTCCCCCACTAGGGGACCAACTCGGCCTGCTTCTCCGGGAAAGCTTTGGACTTCTTCATCAATGTCACCATCAAGGGGGTATAGTCCTTCTCGGGTGAGAAGCAGTGTTAATGGTTCCTTGAATATTAGTTATTCTGGTCCTGCACCTTCAATTCTCAGTTTTTCTGTTGATACTCGGAGAGGGAAGATGGGGGAAGATAGGATTGTTGATGCACACATGCTCAGGCTTCTGTATAACCGTTATCTGCAATGGCGATTTGTAAATGCAAGAGCAGATGCTACCTTCATGGTGCATAGACTGAATGCAGAGGTATGCTTGTGGTGCTATAAATTGCAATGCTGTATATCTTCTAATTGTGTTTCTTCAGGAATTTGTTTGGTGCTTGTATGGTCATAGACTCATAGATATTGTTTGCCATGGTTGATGTACACTTCAATTTGCTTTGTACTCATTATACTGCACACATCTCCATAATTAGCATGGTTCATGTGTGTATGTTCATTGCTTTCCATCCAATTAGAGTTTCTTTCCCCCAGTAATTACAACAAGAACGGGAACTTCTCCTTGTCACCTTGTTTCTTTTATGGCAACTTTTTTTTTCCTTAATAAGTACTGCATTTTCCTTTTTCCTTATGAATTTAACATTATATAATCCATTTCTGAGCTCTAATCAGAAGTATGCGAGGTTATTTAGGGAACTTTTGGTTTTAACCAAGTGTGGAAATACAGAAGGCTGCATAAATATTTGATACCAATAACATCCGGGTAATAAAGGGATGAAGCTCAAGTCTTAAATGAGGTGTGCCACTGTCATTAGTTTTTAGCTGTAAATAAAAAAAAGGTGTGTGGTTGTCATTGGAAACTTCTGGAGTGGATAGATTTGGAAAGTAGTAGAATGAAAAGGTGATTTGTGAAGTCTTTAGAGTGATTATTGAGTTGACTGATTGCTCTAGAATGGAGTAGATGGCTTTCGCCTAGTATGCAATGAACAATCATGGCTTGTCGGGAGTTATCTTTAAGCAGGACTTGATTTCTCTTTCAGTTTAATAGACTCCATGAATGGAGATTGCATATTGTCATGTTTTGTCGCTTAATTGGTGTCTTTATTTGATGTCTTCAAACAAGACTCATAGTGAATTTGGAATTTGATAATGCATCTGTCTCTTTGGTATATTTGCTCTTTTTTCTTTTTTCTATATGTTTGAACTTGTCTGATTTTGTTTAAACTTTTCAACATGTTTGATTTTGGCTGAACCCTTATGATTCTATAAAACATAGCTTTATTTCTAGTGGTTGAATTCATGCTTGTCATTTCAGCCACAAGTGAGTACTTTAAATCAGTTTGTTTGAGCTTTTTCACATCCATAGAATGATTTCCATTTCTTCAACTATGTATAGAAGTGACGTGATACATTGTATCTGGTTCTGATTTTGTTGACAGTTCATATGTGTTTATCACTAGGGTTCAGAAAAAGTTTATTCGTACTGGCATCTCTGCTGCATATGATGTGATGAAATGGTCAGGATGGTTTCAGTTTGTGTACAGTTTCTTTTGTCTAAATTTGTATTTTCTTGGGTGCCAGAAAAATCTATGGAATGCATGGGTATCAATCTCAGAGCTACGGCATTCCGTCACGCTTAAAAAGATCAAGTTACTTTTGCTGAGGCAGAAATTAAAGTTAACTTCTATCCTCAAAGGACAAGTAAGATTCAGAGATTCACTATCTTCATGGCATTTACTTTCTGCTCCATATTTATATATCATTGGCTGGAATCTGAAAGTGCTATAATACGAAATATGAGTAGGTGGTGGGAATTTTTTGTGATACTTCATTAAAAGATTCATGTTCAGGAGATGTACTTGAGTTTTGTGCTGACCTTCAGTCTACAGTTATGACCAGTCGTGTGACTTGCTAGGTAAAAGTTTAGGGCTTTAATTATGACAGAAATGAAATTAGTCACATTTTTAATACCCACTGCTCCCCTAGACCCCTTTTTTGTTTTTTGTTTTTTTTCTCTATCACTCTTCTTTCCACTTGGTTGACTTCCTTATTAACTTTTAACTATATACGTTCGAACAAAAACTGATACCATTGCTGTTGTTACCTCTGCCCCTCCGGGATTAGAGGCTTGCTCTTTCGCTGTGTGCAATTTTGAGCAACGTTCTCTCTAAATAGCACCATCAAGACGTTAGTGTTGATAATACTACCTACCACCAATGAATTCTTAGTGACGTAGATTGCCATACTAGTACAAGTTCAAATGCTTTCCATTTTCTGTATTTTGGCCTTTTGCATTCAATAGAAGGAATAATCTTGAGAAGAATCTTCCGTCCACCCCAAGTTCCTTTGTATTGTACTACTACATCAAGTAGCTGTTTAATAAGAAGTTTGTTGTTTTGGTGTTTGTAGATCACTTATTTGGAAGAATGGGCTATTCTGGACCGAGATCACACTAGTTCTTTGCTAGGGGCAACTGAAGCATTGCAGGCCAGTACTCTCCGTCTTCCGGTTGTTGGAAAAGCAATTGTATGTGGCTTCTTCTTACCCTTAACTTAATCAAGGACGTATCGAAGGCCTGAACCAAGGATCCATCACTGTTCAAAAGACTGACTACGTTTATTTTATATTAGGTTGACTTTCAAAAGCTGAAAGATGCTGTGGGTTCTGCAGCTGATGTGATGCAAGCAATGGCGTCCTCAATTTGCTCTCTTTCATTGAAGGTAATCTATTTTTTTTTTCTTCTCTTGAATCACGTTTCTATTCTTCTTGTTTAGTTTCCTTATTCTTCCAAACATTTCACAGAAATATACGTCAATTGCATTCTGTTCTTCCCCTATGTTATAAGTTGTAAATATAAAAATGAACAAAAGTGAGAGATGAAGCCACTGTACCTGAACATTAGCCGAGGAGCTGGCATAGATGTTGTAGTTGGGTAGAACCATTGTTTTACATTTAGGTGAAACAATTTTTTGAGGTATCCTCCGTTAAAAATGTTATACTTTCCAGTACGCCTAGGTGATTGATGTTATTGTTTAATTCCTAGAAGTAATAATTGATTGATTCAGTTGGATTGAACTACAACAGTCACTTACCTGACCTAATTGTTTAGTAGTTGTTGACATCTGCACCCCTACCTGATTACTCTTTTATTTTTACAGCATATGGATTTTGTTTCCAGAAAGACCCTTAACCTTTTTTGCAGAGTATATTTAGAAGTGCCTCCATAGTCTAGCAATTTTGATATCTCCTAGACTTCATGCGTGTTATCTATTCATGCCCGCTAGATGTGAACTGTAGAGCCTCGTTATGAATAGCTTGAAACTATGCAAAAATTTGAAACTGTTTTAAGGAAGTTTCTTAAACACTTGCCATTGCAGGTGGAGGAAATGAATTCCTTGGTGTCTGAACTTATGAGGGTTACCGCAACAGAACGGTTTGTGCTTGAACAATGCAAAGATTTTTTGTCTACATTATCAGCCATGCAGGTAGTCTGGTAGTCTATGTCATTTTTTTTTTCCTTTCAAAGTTTCACTTTTTTCCGCAGTTTTTCAATTGCTTTCTTATTCATTGTAACAGGTCAAGGATTGTAGCTTGAGAACACATATAATACAATTACGACGTGTACCAACTACCCGCAGCCTGACAACACGTGTGTAGAACTGATCTTATTTGACTACTCACTCCTAATGCTAACATATTACATGGAGCCTTTCTTTTTCCACCGGGTGGAGGCAGCAGAGGTAATAAGAATGGATCAAGTAGCTAGTTTTGGCTTCTGATGTGGCAATTTTTGGAACCTGGTTGTGGTCTTCTGTGTCATGCATCTCAATGTATCTTTTGTATCTGAAGAATACAGAAAATGGCTTTTCCCCTCTCACTAAAATTAGCTGTATACAAGCACTCTTTTCTTTCCTTTGGGCAAAAAGGAAATGTATATGTATATATATGTAATTTCTCCTCATCACACTGTTAATCAAGTAGTTTGTGGTAAATCTCTTAATTCAATCATCTTGTCATGCCTTTTCTTCTGCTCAATTGTTCGTGATTTCAACAATGCCATCGTTATTACTTTCTGTATAGAGTCTCAAACAGATTGTTGGTTTTTCTATTTTAGTATAACCCAGGAAATTGGCTAAGTACAAGATCTCAAGCTGTTTAACGAAAAGGGTTTAGGCTTTGCCTCTGAATCTTATCACGTTTGTAAACTTTTGTGCTATCTTTTTCTACAGCTCATATGAATTATAAAAACAAGAGGGATAAAATAATTCATCCTTGGATACTTCCCCCACATTGTGCACTTCAGTGCATGAAAGTTGGCAACCTCTTCTTTTCTGTTCTGTTTTTGTTCAGACTTCAGAGAATCAGAAGTCTCTTGCCCTCTAGTTTCTTCAAATTCTTGTAAGGATGAAAATCCACGAACCCACTTGGCACATGCATTTGCCTCCATTGATGGAGGGGTGAAAATGGTTCTGAGAAAAGATAATATTAGCATCAGACTTTGACTATTGATTGACTGAAGTCATTATATCCAACGGTTCACAATCATCCCCCACGTTAAGGTTTGTGTTCACATGGCTCCTAAGAGAAAACATAGAATTGGAGTCAACTGGGAAGAAGAATTGACCTAGTTTGACTAGTTGGGTCAAGCGACAGCCCATGTTAAAGTTCCAGCATGTGAGGATGTTAGGGCCACCATAATTTAATTCCGACCCAAAAAAATTTAAAAATAAAAAAAGAGAAAAAAAGAGGGCCACTAAAACCCAATTGCCCCTTTCCCGTTTTGGACTGAAAACTCATTTGCCTTCAAATCCTTCTCCTACAAAAGACAGACTGTCGGTTTTATAACGTTTGTACCATTGTGGGCTGCAGGGGTCAACCATCCCATTTGGTTAAACGAGTAAATCTGCCCTTTTTTTTTCTTTTTTTTATACCGTAGATCGACCTCCCTTCCTGTACATTAGTAGTTAGAATATTATTTAATAAAAATAAAAAATAAATATCCTTCATGTCCATTTTTTTCTCAATACATAATCAAGAAACTGTTGAGAGATATATGCTGTCGTGTGGCATAATTTTTTTTATACATGCGATAATTTATTCTAAATTAGTCGATTTTATAGAAAAAGAATTCGAATTTTGAGTGCAAATGGGTGGGTTCTTTACTTTGGTCGATTGGTTTAACCCACGTTTGCGTCATGTGACTAAATTTTAATTTCTAATTGGTTGAATCTTCCATGACGTCATTAATCTGTTGTACATGTTGTCATATTGTTTAACAATTAAGATCTCAAACAAATATTGATATTTAAAATAGATTTTTAGAAGAAATACTAGAAGGAGAAAGATTCGAAAGCTTTCCAGCTGGAAACCACTCTCAGATGTCTCATATGTTAGTGATGCGGCGACACAATGTCAACTTCCAAAGTTTGCAAAGAGAAAAATTAGTATGTAAAATGGACCCAACTCTCCAATAATTTTTTCCCTCTCCAAGTACGCATGACCTAAATTGGAGAGGAAATGGGTTGGATTTTGGGTGACCAACCACAAACATCTAACACATGAGAGGTGAGTGTACCGTCCACCACGAAGCCACTGATTCAAAAAATTAATTTACATATTTGATAAAAGGCAGTAAATTTTCGATACAAATTAATATTATTATGTCATTTATTTATTTATATTATGACATGTGTATATTTATTAATATGATATCTTCAAATATAAACATATTTCCCGTCCAGGATGTTACACATTTGTATATTGAGGGCTCAAAATAAACAAAAAAAGGCTGAACCAATAATTTATATTGACAAAATTTATATGGAACCTTTTTTTTTCTTCACAACTTTTTTATACAGGTTCTAAAAGTGTTGTGCGGCCCTTGGAACGACTCAAAAGCCAAGCAATAATATTCCAAATATCTCATGCCCTCTACACAATTCATTTCCAAATTTTCATCCTCCAATCCAACCTTGACAACTCATTAAACCAACTGAGACTGAAAATTTCATCCATGCATCAGAATCTTCAGTCATGGCCTCTGAATATATATTAATAAGAGATTATAATTTTTTTTTAAATTTCTTTAATTAACTTTATGGTAAAAGGTCAAAAATCGAAGCAAAATTACAAGAGGATGCTTTTTTTTTATGCTTAAACAGCCGAATATTAATCCCCCCATATTATTTACTCGGCAATTACAACAAGAAGGAAGAAACAAAAATATATATTCTTGACCACGTATGCATGATCAAATGAATAACCTCAGAAGCTTTGTCGTTCCCTTCAAATTATTACCACAACAATGATCTGCTGACGACGAACTGCTTCCTAACGTCGTCGTTTCGGACTCTTCCGCCGAGGACGGCGTCCCCGCCCTACAATCTCCGCGGTTGGTCCTCGACGTCAACCCACCCGCAGCCGTCAAGCAAAGATCAAGATCAGGCAGCTGGCAGTTCGCCACGTCATGATCATCAGTATCATCGAAAGCCAAATTGCTAGACCTCTTCTTCTTGGGGGACTGCCGTTGTAGTCGAATATGATGATCATGAACGCAATTTTGGTGGTCGTCACGAGTGTACTCGGGAAGTGGCTCCAACGTGCCGCCGCGTAGCACCGTCTCCACGGCCGCCTGGCACACCTCCCACTTCCCACTCAAAAGAAGCCCCGTCGCTCCATTCACCGGATTTATAGTCCGCCCCACCGCCTCAAAAAACAACGACTGAAATAAAGCTATAAACAAAAAGCTAATCACCATCAGCAATCTTTTTATTTTCATATGTATACGTTCAGAGAGACAGACCTCGACGCTACAGAGGCTACTGGGTCTGTAGTGGACATCATCATCTGAATTTATGTAATATGAACATAATTTAATTTTGATAGGGAGAAATGTTGTTTACCGGGTCGTTGGGATTCGGAGACGGCGTTGATGAAGGAGAAGAGGCCGGCGCGGCCAAAGAACTTGGCAACGAAAACGGTGGCGTGGGCTTGAGCTTGGGGGTCCTGTATCCATTGTAGGCATTGCCTGAGCATGCAATTGTCACTGCAACCCTTTCTTAGGACTCGGCATCCATTGCAACTCATTTTCACGCATTAATAGTAAATAATCGCACTCCGATTGATGATCGTCGACAACAACAGTAGTAGCTAGGGTCACAACTAGTAATACATAGGAGCCTGCGTCTAATTATTGTAGATGTGGGAGGCCGTCTTAATATTTGCATTATGACTTGTGTATATATAGGGTGAGAGTGTGTGGGAAATGTTATATAATTATATATGCTTTTTCTGTTTT
Source organism: Prunus persica (assembly GCF_000346465.2). Taxonomy (NCBI): domain Eukaryota; kingdom Viridiplantae; phylum Streptophyta; class Magnoliopsida; order Rosales; family Rosaceae; genus Prunus; species Prunus persica. The sequence goes on from NC_034016.1 coordinate 15,942,134, forward strand.
TTTTAATTATATGGGGAGGGTTGAATCTCAAACGCAGGGTATTCCTGCAACAAAGTAGAAAGAAATACTATTAAAATAATAACTAATCGATATAGTTAAAAAAAAAACATAATATAATCATTTAGATTATTTTTAGACGGTGTTAAATATTCTTATTTGAACTTACGTGACATATTAACAGTTTAACAACATAACATATCAAGATATATATTATTGAGATTAATCAGCGTCTGGTTGATATATATTATTGAGATTAATCAGCGTCTGGTTTGATCAACTTGGGTTAAGTTATTTGAGGTGGAGTTGAGTACATGGTTTGACTGTATAATATGGAGGGTTTTTGGGTTGGGTGTACTTCCAAAGAACTTGGTGAGGGACGGCTGCGTGTCTCCGCGCAGTAGGTGGGTGTGGTTCATAGAATTTCATTCCTCCACCGTTGGATACCTCTGCATGGATATTATCTAAAATCTATGACCAGATTCTGTTTCTGTCTTTTTTCTTATTTTAATTTTCCATTTGTTTCTGGCTGTGCTTAGCTTGTACCACTCATGAGACGCTTGCATGCAACAAGACCAAACGTTTTTGGTGTTTCTGCTCTCTCTCTCTCTCTCTCTCTCTCTCTCTCTCTCTCTCTCTCTCTCTCTCTCTCTCTCTCTCTCTCTCTCTCTTTTAGTTTTGGTTGGAGCAGCAGAGTGCCTCAAGAAAATTCCATAAAAGAAAAAAGTTATTATTACTACCTAGTGGTTTAATTAATAATTAATTAAGCATTGTTTAGAACATATAAATGAGTGGGGGGTCTAGCTGGATTGAATTTAACAGCCAATTAAGTTGGGTGTAAATGAGCTTCCATTCTTTTGGGAAACCAATTTTATATAATGGCAACCATTCTTTATAGCTTTATACATATAATGGTAGAAGAATCCCTACAACTCTCTCTTCTCTTTTTTATTTTTTCAAACTAGAATAATCCCTTACATCACAAGGGGTATCACCAAAAGTATTTAATCAATTAGTATAAATATATATTTCCGTTCCATATTATCCATTTTAGTCTCTGAAACTTCGATAAAGAATCCTGTACTTACATGTTATGATGTCAGGCTCTACTATACTTTAAAATTAGATTCCACTTAATCGATAGCCTTAAGAACATATATATTATATGTTGTGCTAGAACATTCTTGACATAAATTATACATATAACAATTAGACAAAAATGACTTCACTTGAAGAGTGAGTGAGTGGCTATATTTACAAGGCGCAGAATTTGGGAAGAAAGTGGGCACGCATGGGACTAATGATAAAGATGACGACATGGACAAAGTAAAGGCATTGAAGTTATAGTCGCGACTCGGGTACGTGGCATGTTTATCTCATTAGCACCACGATTAACTAAATTAATCCCACATTAAAATATGTTTAAAATAATGGTTAATTGATGTTCCAACTAAACAAAGTTTGTGGAGAATGGGATTCCAATATAATTAACTTTTCACAGCTCACTTTAATTTGGATTTTCATGCTTCCGAATGTAAGGCCACTCTTAGTCACTAACTACGGTTGTGTATTTAGGTATATATATAGAATAAAGGGATGGGACATCACTTTGGCCGTACACATAAAGCGAAGCCATGGATTCATTGGATTAGTTGTAAGAGAATGGTGTCGTATTAAGCATCACCATTGGCAATTGCAGCTAATTTCAAATGTCCCTTCCATGACCTAGAGGGACACATGTACATTAGGCAGGGTAATGGGAAAGATTTACATCTTAATTACTTTCTGTTTTGCTTCTTCCCAAAGTTGCACAATATGTAAACACACATCTTCCAATTATAAGGACTACTCTTTGTTGAACTCTAAATCTTTTTGGTCAACCAGGTGGACTACTTTGAATAGAATATATGACGGGCTTAGCGGATTTGGGAATAAAGTCGTCTTTGGTGTGAGTATTTTTGCGCTGTGTGCCAGCTGCCACAATCGTTGATTCCGTGAAAGTCGAGGAAGTGTTATGGTGATTTTCACCTTGGGTCTGACTTCGTTAAACGATTTGGGCCGAGTTAGGAACGTTTTCTCGGCCGTTGGGTTCTTAGCCTTGGCAACAAGGCTACTTGCATTACATTGTCTTTGGTGCTTGAGACTGTCGTGCTCGGCGTGGTCGTGTTCGACTGTCAAGTGATCTCTGAAGTTCTCTTTGAATCTAAATGAAACAATAACTACAATGAAAGAAAAAACGGGTTAGATGATGCTCAAACGAAAACTTTGAAGAACATAGTTGTTTGTTGATATATTGAATGGATGGTTAAAATGACGGTATGCAAGAACTTTGAACAAGCTTCAAAGTTCTTGGTGATATGCTACATTGAATGCTAGAAAAACAAAAATAAAAATATCTAAATCTAGTTTAGGAAAAACAACAACATTTCGGCTTCGTTTTTTTGTTGTTGAGAGATTGGGTCTTTTTATATTAGAAATGAAACTGTTATACTATTTATAGGCGAATTGCTGCCTTCAAAAGGCGTCGAGATATACGGCCACTGCCCAAAGTTTTCTTGTGCCGCCCTCCTACCGTCACATCATGCCTCGATCACTGTTCCAAGTGCCTTTTCTAATCAATCTTTCTTTCCAAGTTCCAAGGGTTCCATTCTTTGAGCATCTCAAGTTTCAAAAAGTAGCTCGATGTCCCATCATTCCTTTTGCTCTGGTGCGCTTCTCAAGGTGGTGCACTTGAAAATCCATTCCTTAGTCGATGCTCATGCTTTTTTACTCGGCCGAGATCCTCTAGGCCAGTGGCGGATCCAGGATTCTCTGACCAAGGAGTCATAGTGTAAAAATTCTGAATATTTTCCAACAAGAAAAAACATGGCAAAACCAACAATATAAACTACAACTGTCAACGATGACTTTTCATCTTTTCAAAACGTTGCATGATAGTTTCGTTATCAATATAAGCAAACACATCTACATATATTATATATACATCAATTTCATTATACACAAAAATTATACTCACTTGGAGTTTAAATGTAAGAAGGATGCTACTGGCAAGATGTGGTCAACGCCGTTGCGCAAGCAAAGTGATGGTAGTTGAGGTTGGGGGTTGGTTGGAGATTAGGGACGGTTGATTTGGTAATGAGGATTTGGTTGGGGTGTGAAGTTGGGTAAAAGGGGGAGGGTGTTGTGCTGATCCTTTTTTTGTTGTGTTTTTTTTCTTCTTAAACTTGGCCCAAAACGACGTAGTTTTGAGGCCAGGTGATTTAAAAAAAAAATTAAGAGCCCTAGACCAAAAGACATCGTTTGGCTATGAGCTGTTTAAAAATAAAAAATAAATAAAAAATGAGCATTCACGCGCTGCGCAGCAAAGGCCAAAGGGGGAAGGACTTTCGTCAAGCACTTGGTGTGCACCCAAGAGGTCACACACAGGCTAGCCAAGGGGTCACCTATACAGTTCACAACCAAGATTCCGACATTCCAAGGGGTCGTCCGGCCCCTCTGGCCTGTCGTGTGTTCGCCACTACTCTAGGCCAAGGAACAAATGCTGAGCCTTGACTTTGATCAAGCTTTACATCATGCTTTAATGATTTGGGTTGAGCTAGAGAATTAGGTCATCCCTTGGTGCTTGGGCCGAGATTTCGAACCATGATCTTTGGGCCTTGTGGGGCTTAGTCAATCTATTTGGCATTTTGGGTCGCAGTGTTTTAGCATGCTTTGAGACCTTGGTCGATCCTTGTTACTTAGGCCGAGTCCATTGTGTTACGGCCATGGTCTTTTAGATTCGACTTCGGGTCAGTTTGGTATTGTTGTGCTGTGAAAATAATCGTTGTCAGATTTGTTGTGAGAGAAATCATCTATGAGATAAAGCAGTTTGGCATTTAGTAAAATTTTTGTTAAAAGTGTTGTTGGTATTGATTTCTGCATAATCATTAAACCCAGCGCCTCTTCGAAACTGATTCCTAGATAACAGAAAATGAAAGCACCTCATTAGCTGCTTATCCTCATAGCTTTCTCTCACAATAGTTTTTAACAATAAGTGATTTTCTCACAGTTTACCAAACGAGTTGGGCTTCCCAATTTTTTTAAAAAATCACTTATCACTCCAAATAAGCAATGCTAAACAGGCACTTCATATTTTGCTTTGGGCTTTGAACACTTTTGCCTCTAGGCCCAAAGCCTTCGCTTAAATGGGCCATTGCCACGTCATTTTTCAATGTAGGGCCAAGAGGAAAAATTTAGGTTTAAACATTCTCAAAAGATGACTTAAAATGTAGATAGTGTCGATCGCCGAAATATATTGTGAGGTAACCCTAGGATGTGTGCACTTTTTTTACCATAAAAATATCTTTGACGTAGAAAAACGGACACTGTTTGGCTCCTTACATTCCTACCAATTACTGTCTGATACATATTCAAAATAACTCATTAACATTACAAAAAGAAAAAAGTTTATGCATACATGTTAGACTGATCAATCTTTCTTTCCAAGTTCCAAGGGTTCCATTCTCTGAGCATCTCAAGTTTCAAAAAGTAGCCCGACGTCCTATCATTCCTTTCGCTCTGGTGCACTTCTTGAGGTGGTGCACTTGAAAATCTTTTCCTTAGTCGATGCTCATGCTTTTTTACTCGGCCGAGATCCTCTAGGCTAGTGGTGGATCCAGGATTCTCTGACCAAGGAGTCACAATAAAAATTCTGAATTTTTTTCAACAAGAAAGAACATAAAGATGGTACTCCCATTCATAATTCATGGCAAAACCAACAATACAAACTACAACTGTCCATGATGAGTTTTCATCTTTTCAAAACGTTGCATTATAGCTTCGTTATCAATATAAGCAAACACATCTACATATATTATGTATACATCAATTTCATTATACATAAAAAGTGTACTCACTTGGAGTTTAAATATAAGGAGGTTGTTACTGGCAAGATGTCGTCGACGCCGTTGCGCCGACGAAGTGGTGGTAGTTGAGGTTTGGGGTTTGATTGAGATTAGGGACGGTTGATTTTGTAATGACGATTTGGTTGGGGGGTAAAGTTTTTTTTTTTTTTTTTTCTTAAACTTGGGCCAAAACGACGTAGTTTTGAGGCCAGGTGATTTTATAAATAAAAAAAATTTAGAGCCCTAGACCAAAAGACGTTGTTTGGCTTGGAGCTATTTAAAAAAAATAGCCCTCGAGCGTTGCACAGCAAAGGCCAAAGGGGGAAGGACTTTCGTCAAGCACTTGGTGTGCACCTAAGAGGTCACACATAGGCTGGCCAAATGGTCGCCTATAAAGTTCACAGCCAAGATTCCTGCATTCCAAGGGGTCGTCCGGCCCCTTTGGCCTGTCGTGTATTCGCCACTGTTCTAGGCCAAGGAACAAATGCTGAGCCTTGACTTTGATCAAGCTTTACGTCATGCTTTAATGATTTGGGTTGAGCTAGAGAATTAGGTCATCCCTTGGTGCTTGGGCCGATATTTCGAACCATGATCTTTGGGCCTTAGTCAATTTGTTTGGCATTTTGGGTTGCAGTGTTTTAGCATGCTTTGAGACCTAGGTCGAGCCTTGTTGCTTAGGCCGAGTCTATTGTGTTACGGCCGTGGGCTTTTAGATCCGACTTCATATTTTGCTTTGGGCTTTGAACACTTTTGTCTCTAGGCCCAAAGCCTTGTCTCAAATGGGTCATTGCCACGTCATTTTTCTCCATAGGGCCAAGAGGAAAAATTTAGGTTTAAACATTCTCAAAAGATGACTTAAAATGTAGAGAGTGTCGATCGCCGAAATATATTGTGAAGTAACCCAAGGATGTGTGCACTTTTTTTACCATAAAAAAATCTTTGACGTAGAAAAACGAACACTGTTTGGCTCCTTGCATACCTACCAATTACTGTGTGATACATATTCAAAAGTAACTCATTAACATTACAAAAAGAAAAAAGTTTATGTATACATGTTAGACTGTGATTTGTCTGTAAGAAGGAATGACTCATTACATGTAAAGAGCCAAGCAATTTCCTAGAAAAACTACAAATTTAGAGAGACAAATTTTCCCTTTAATGTGAAGACTCGCATAAATATTGAGATTTTAGAGTTGCACTATTAATTTTTAGATTTTTCCATCATCACGTTAGGGTTCAAACCTAAGACATTCGAATTTATCGCTTGTCCATACTTACCTTTTACCACTAGACCATCTAGGTTAAATTTCTTTTATCTTTTATTTTATTTTATGGGATTTGACTCTTGTGACGGCAAATCCTTTGTCAATATTCTACTTGATCCTTTGTAATAAACGATCCATGGGTAAAGATAAACGTGATCTGATTATGTGTCTTTTATGTCACTATGAGACATGCCAAGCTCCTATGCCGCACTGAGTTGTTTTTTGGCAGAAACAAAGCCAAGAAGGCTCCAAAAAAAACCTATCAATGTTAAGTACAACTAAATGGGGTTAACATCCAATTATTTTATGCTAAGATGTGCTTAATTTACTAATATAACTCGGATAACTACTAGCCGCGGCACACATATGATGTGCCCCCTTCTGCAGACGTAATCTTTGATTTTTCTTCATTCATTCATTTTAACAGAAAATTTTTGTCACCACCAAAAAAAAAGAAGGAAAGGAAAGAAACAAAATCCAGACATGGAAAATAGATTCTGGGGAAAGCTAATGGGATCATGACGGTCGTTTCGAAGCTATTTGTTGGAGAAATCAGATTTTGAGCGGTTTTGTTTATGCTGGGAGTGGTTGACTTTTGCTGTCAATGGTTCCCTACCTAGGTAGCTTGATTGATTAAAAAATTAGCAAAATCATATCCTAATTAGCAACTTCTGTATTTTAAATGGTTCATTCTTATTACAAATTCAACGGTGAATTCATATTAATCTTGTTGAGAATTAGATTTAGGAGAAGGGGGAGATTCAAGGTTTTGAGATATTTGCAACTTTGTAGGATTTGTTGAGTTTTGCAGTATGGTTTTTGTTGGCTGAGTTTGTGATTTTTTATTTTCCCAAATTTTTGATAGAATCAATTAGGGATGGACATTGTCCGATTTGATATGCTTTACATCAAAAACGATAACCAAACCGAATAAATTAAAAACTCAACGGATTTATGTTAAGGTCCATCATATTTGAGAAATATTGTTATTTTATTTAGGGCAAAAGTGCTTAAATGTCCGGAATGTTTTTTTTACCCCAATTTGTTGTAGAGTCGAGTTAGGAATTTGTGGTAATTGAGGCATGATATATAAAAATAAAAATAAAAAAAATAAAAAAAACTCTTACAAAGAAAAACTCAACGATGCATTTTGTGTTTGACCTTCCCTTGGGTGCTCCTTTCAATGGTACGTGAAAAAAAACATTGATAAAATACGTAAATACTACGCGTGTTACTGCAAAATATATGAAAAGACATGTATTATTCATGGAAGATATGTACGTATGCATACATACATTTCATATGACAAAAAAGAAATGTTTTTCAAAAATACATATATACGTGTATCATACACAAATCTACTAACTGGGCCTCTAAACCATTGGACTCACTTTCTTCCAAGCTGTCAATATGTCAAATGGGCCCTTCCTCTTCATCCCTAAGTCCAAGAGGCCTAAAAGCCTTGACCCCCAAACGTCAACTGGATTTTAATGTCGAGCTTTGAGTTGGGCAATTTTGTGTTCTCACTAACTCATGTTCATAAAAATAAATAAATTTTAGAGATTAACAAATAAATGATAGAGCACCATAATCGTGGATTAGTGGGACCTTAATTGCCGCGCATCTTCCTAAGTAACTTAATTATTACGTTAAAATAGGAAAAGTTTTGCGCAGACACACAGCCGCCATTTCCACTAACTCTCTTCCTCTCCAGGTGTCCCTTCATTATAAGCCCCTCCCTCTAACCGATGAATTAAAACCTAAAAAAAAAAAAAAATTAATGAGCCCAAGAACCAAGTAATGATTTAATTTAAAAGCTGCGTAACAGCTCTATCTCTTCCACTAATCCAATGATTACCCAACTTAATCCGTACCCATAATTGAAAATCCCATCATTATAAATTTTCTCTCAGAAAAAAAAGAAAGGAAAAGAAGAGGAACCATCAACCAAATATTTATAGCTGTCCATTGCAGCTATAACTATATAATTAGCTCTACATTTCCATGCTTATTAGCTTTGTGGGTTAATTAGAGTGTGTGATTAGTGACTAATCATGGTTATTATGGGAGAGGCAGGGGAAAGCTTGTTGGTGATTAGAGAGTTGGACATGAACAAGGACACAGAAAGTGTGGAAGAGTTAGAGAGGAAGTGTGAAGTTGGTGGTTCTTCATCTGGCAAAATGTCTCTCTTTACTGATCTTTTGGGTGACCCAATTTGCAGGATTCGAAACTCACCCTCCTTCCTCATGCTGGTGTGTGTGTGTGTGTAAAGCATAATTAAGTTCCATTTTCGTTTTTTTTTTTTCACTTTTATTACCTTGTTAATTGGTCTTTAATGGGGTTTGTTTTGTGGTTATAATATTAATCAGGTGGCTGAAATGGGTCCTGGCAAAGAAATCGTTGGAGTCATTAGGGGTTGCATCAAGATCGTTACTTGTGGCAAAAAGCTCATAAGAAGTACCAATGGAATTGCAAACTCTAGCAATGAAGATTCTGATCCCAAACTCGAACCCATTTGCACCAAACTCGCTTATATTCTCGGCTTACGAGTTTCTCCTTCACACAGGTACATATACATTCTTATTCAAATAATTTTACATGTACCATACTGTGGACCACATCACGAATAAAAATGTGACTACATGTAACATGTTATAAAATACGAGACAAATAGTTGCTTTTAGCAATTACTTGATTTTTGACAAAATTTAGTCTAATTTAATTTGGTTCCAATGGCTTATGATCTTCTGCAGGCGTAGAGGTATTGGATTGAAGCTTGTTAATCAAATGGAGGAATGGTTTAGAAGAAATGGAGCAGAGTATTCATACATGGCAACTGAAAATGACAACATGCCTTCCCTCAACCTCTTCACTAAAAAATGCCACTACACCAAGTTTCGTACCCCTTCAATTTTGGTCCAACCAGTATTTGCTCACCGAGTCAAAACTCACAATCGAGTCACCATCATCAAACTCAGCCCTCCAGACGCCGAGGCCCTCTACCGCTCCCGATTCTGCACCACCGAGTTTTTCCCACAGGACATTGATAGGGTTGTGAAAAACAAGCTCAATCTTGGCACGTTTTTGGCCGTCCCAACTGGATTTTCGTGGCCCGGTTTGGTCAAGTTTCTGTCTGAACCGCCAGAGTCATGGGCAGTTTTAAGTGCATGGAATTGTAAGGAGGTGTTTACTTTGGAAATCAAAGGCGCGTCGCTTGCACGGCGTTTTGCGGCGAAGGCCACGCGCGTGGTGGACAGGGCATTGCCTTGGCTGAGGATCCCTTCGGTACCTGAGGTTTTTAGGCCTTTTGGGTTGGTTTTTCTCTATGGTTTGGGAGGACAAGGCCCACGCGCGGTTAAGATGGTGGAAGCGCTTTGTGGCCACGCACATAACATGGCTAGGGAATTGGGTTGTGGGGTGGTGGCGACTGAGGTGGCAAGTCAAGAACCGTTGAGGTTAGGAATACCACACTGGAAGACACTATCATGCGCCGAGGATATGTGGTGCATCAAGAGACTACTGCAGGATTATAGTGATGGGCCTATTGGAGACTGGACCAAATCTCCTCCTGGGCTTTCAATTTTTGTTGATCCAAGAGAGTTTTAGTAAAATGACCAACCAGAAAAAGAGGCAAATTTTGTAGTTTTAGTGTTAATATTGTAGTTTTAGAAGAATGCTAGCAATCTTCTCTCCAGCCTAGTAATGGTAGTATAATTGAGCGAACTGTTTTGTATCTGTAGGTCTAAATTTTGTTTAATCCACTTTTTCTAATATTTGAGTCCAAAAACAGGTCCTAAAATAAGATTTCATAATTTCATGAGTTTCACGTCACGTGAGAGAGTTGGGAAAAAAGTTGAAAAGATTCGGTGTGGGTCAATTTTCTTTATGGAATCGGGCATTTTATATTGTGAAACCAGCATATGACATGCCTGCTAAAGCTCACCACTGAACAATTTCCTATATGTAAAGAGAGAAATGTTTTCTTGCTAGACTTACCAAAACATCCTATAAAAGATTTTGACAAGTGAACATTTAGGTTTGAACTCTTGACAATTGCATCACCATTTAGGTTTAAAAGATTTTCTCACAACCTGTGATTTTTTTCTGCAAGTACAACAAAAACCCTTCTTCCAAACTATATGTACTTCACTTTTGCTCAAGTAATAGACCACCAAGTCTTTTTTAAGTTGCTAAGATCATAAAGAGAGAAACCCGATAATTTCCGACCTATTTCTGTGCCAATTAGTTCTACTAAGAAACCGAATGCCTCCTATTTCTGGAAGGTGTGGATTTAGCCTCTTCAGGATTAGCAGAACCAAGGCTTTCAGATGAATCAGAACCACTATTCTCACCTTGTACCCCTTTGCTTGACCAAAGCTTTGCAAAAACCTTCTTCTTTGACTTAAGTAACCCTCTCATTTTACTGACTGCCGCCTTGTCAACACTGCCTTTGCCATCTCCATTCTTCTCACCCCCTCCCACACCACTGCTCAACCTTAAGGAAGCTAGCTCCCCCTTTAGGGCCTTAAGCTCTTCAGCCGAGGCCACTGCATCCCAATCCTCCTCTGTGTTGGTTGTCACAGATCTTGAGCTCCCATGGGACCCATTGTTTAAATCCTTCATGCCTTTAGGCAGGTCTGGAGTGCTGCTGCCTGATGAAGCAGCTGCCCTGACTTGCTCAAAAAACAGTACCTGCACAACTACACGCAATGGAAGTCTCTCATTTTGCACGGCATGCATACACGCATCAACTGATAGCTTTTTGCAGTCCATCAGCTTGCATATCCTCTTCCTCTCACTCTTGCTGATCCCCGGGTGCTCCTGCATCATAGAAGGCCAGAGTGTGAAAAATAATTCACCACAACACTAACAAAATACAACACAAAAGCACTCAGGAGAAAAGAATTTTTATTAAACAGAACACTTTAGCATCTTGTTTGCAGAGTGACATGTAAAAACTTGCATGCCACCATGCAAAGACTAGTGCCTATTAAAAGAATAAAATGTATTCTAAGCTCTTACCTTAAGATACATATCAATGGCTCGGTAGAGCCCATCATGAGAAGGCTGAGAGAAACCTCTCACCATCTCTGCAAGATCAACAAACTTCAACAAGGGTAGGTGGGGATCCTTTGAAATTTCAGCAAGATACCCATCTATCAGTTTTGCCACCATCAACTTAGAAGCATCCGACAAGATCCCCGGCCTCCTCACCTCCAGAAGCTCATGGCGTTCTTCTACTGCACTCTGATCTTGCCTTAGAAACTCTTCAACAATTTTTTGGACTACAGTAACATCATAAATTGTAGGTTCTCCTTCTGCTGCTCGTATCAGAAGATCATTTACAGAAGCCTCCTCCAGTTGCTGCCCTATTCTCCTCACCAGCTCTCCTTTAGTCATGTCTCCAGAGTCCAAAAATATAGCTGCTTTTAACATTTTGAGCAAGAAACTACAAGAGGCACCACCCTTCTCTTCAGGCAACAGCCAGACAATTGTATCCACTGTTGATCGATGCTTTGCCATATCTCCACCCTGGATCATACCTTTGCTAAAACCTGGAAACCTTCTGTAAGCATAAGCTTTCAAGGCTTCTCCTATCACTTCAGCAGAAAGTACTGCTTTGGTTTTGATATTCGTTAGAACACGCTTGTATAAATCAATCTCAAGCTCACACAATTCTTCAACCCACCAGTCCTTTGGAACTGGACGATTTCTAACACCGTTCCAATTTGGATCATTCCCATTTTCCTCAGGGATCTTCTTCCGATTATAGGTATAGGACCAGTCAACTTGTGAAACATCAACACAGGCCTTGGTAGCTATAGAGTCAATGCATTGGCTGACCAACTTTAGTTCCTCAGATATTGGCAAAAGAGACTTTGTAGTCTGAAGAACAATGATTGAATCCTTCCAGCTCCGGAAAATGCTGGAGCTAAGGAAGACATCAATCTTGTAAATGAGATTTCCTTTCTCAATAGACTCATGCATTCCCAGATATTCAGCAGCACATCGAGACACAACAACATTGTAAGCATTGAGAGTGACAGTCATGCCATAACAAAACTTGGCACATATCTCAAAGGCAGCAGGGCCACCTGGAATGTCAGAAATGTAAATTTCGCCTGTGTTTGATTCGTTAGTGTTTGCAACCAACTTCTGCAAGCGTGCACTCTTTGATAGAAGAGGAAACTGCATAAAAGATTATCACTCTGATCAGTATCACAAGACATTTATCTGTAGCCACACAGCAGATTGCAGTTAAAATTTGAGATGCAACAGAATTGTGTTGAGTTAAGTTTGCCAACGCTTTATCATCCCTTGACTTTCAATTGAGTTTAACATATATATCATGCTCAACATTTAGATAATCAATGGTCTTCCAGCCTCTATAAAATCATAAAAATTCATCAAGTGATAAGGCATTTGTCAAGTTTGAACAAAGCAGGTATTAAAATAATATTTCAACTAGTTATATCTTGTAGAAGATAAACCTTATCTTTATCAATCAAGAAGTTGAGAACACCCATAATTTCTTATGACTCTTACAAGCCTTGCACCTCTTTTATATAGCTCATAAAATGTTGGTACCTAAACATATCTGTATTTGTTCTGGTTGCTTTCCAATATGAGCGCTAACAAATTCTTGACTATAGATCGCGCCACTTGAAAATTCAACATACAAGGCATGTCACTGGGGAACCATGTATTTCACCATAAAATGAAAAATGGTGAGTATACCTTATGCAGATAAAACTTTGAATCTCCAACATTAACAATGATGTCTGTTGCCAAATCAGTAGCTACATACCTGCATATATGGAGGTTCGTTTAAAGTGTTAGTAAGGACTCTTCATAATAGGTACAGTGTAAAATAAAAGCAGAGGAAGACCTAGGTACAGACACAATTAAGGCTCGCAATATGCAATTGAAACTCAACCTTTTTTCTTTCCTAAAATTTATTCAGAACCCCATCACTTTTTCTTTCCTAAAGTCACTGTTAATGCACAAGAGTGACCAAGCTGTAAAGCTACATAGTTTATTGTATGAGAGCAGTCATAAATAGAGATTTGAGGTTCTAGCTATGCCATGTCAACGAAGAAAAACAACTCTAATCATACTTTGCTTTTCTTTTCAAGATCTAGTAATGAAATGACAGAGACTGCTAAATATATACTCAACTAAAAATAATACAAGTGATAGCCAACGTTTTTTTAAATGACCATTCATGTACCCTAACAGCTTATAAGTGATAGCCAAAAGCAGTAAGTGATGTTAGCAGGGACACTTGTTGCATTTATTCAAGGAAAGTAATTTGAATTTACTTGTCAATAGTATGCCCACCCAAGTTGCATGGCAAAGTACCAGCTTCAATTCATAATAAATGATACCTTCCACAGGGCTAAATAAAGATTGGATTTAAAAGCCCTCCCTCAATCAAAAGATTGATTGGCTATGATATAAAAATACAATTCATTCTCTCGTATCCTTCATTCCTATATAAGGCTCTTGCAAGACATTTAATTAGCATTTCTACATTTTGTGTACTTTTAACACAACTTTATAATTTCTCATTGGTTTTCTATATATTATCCTGGTTTTTTAAATCAGATATATATATAGATCCTCATTTAATCTAAGAGAACGAATAACAAATAACAAACAATGTGTGGTGATCTGCTTATGAGAGCTATGAGAGCACTAATGAATACTATATTGACTAAACAAGATGGATAATACCAATGATTCTGAGGTTTAAAAAAAGTTGATCATAGAGCAAGTGATAGATTCAATAAAGGTTCTCTTCATATGGCCCCACTAAGAGAACTATGTTTCCATGTACTAAAACAACGAAAAAAGAAAAGAGAGCAAAGTTGATACTAAATCATAGAATAAGAACAATTTTAAGACGAGTGCAGGAGAAAATGACGAGAAATGAAAAAAGGATGACAAAATTTACTGTCCAATTTTTCGGTAACCAGATGGCTGCTCAAAATGAGTGGACACAGGCACTATGCGTGAGAAGAAAAACCCAAATTTATCCAATATGAACAGAAAAACCGTTAAAAATTATACAAAAAATTATACCGGCAGGTTTATGCAATAGGAACTGATATGCACGAGACACAATAGCAAGAAAAATAATACAAAATGATGATTGAAGAACGAGGTAGGGCATAAAGAAGGCCCTAGAAGATCTCACCTAACATTATTGCCATCAGTCTGAAACGAATCCGGCTTCGATCCAAGTTTCATAAACTTCATCTTGGCAAGCAAACAATCTGCTTCTCCTTCACTTCCCCAAAACAATACTTCCTCACCACTCAACCTGTCACTGCTTAATCAAATGCTTCACACCTTGACCATCCCGAAAAATAATGCATCTCAATCGAGGAAAAGTTGCTGGAAATGGAAAGGAAGACACCAAGAGTGGGGGACCAGATATAGATATCTGAATGCAACCAACTTCCTGGGCTTCGAGGGAGAAAAGAAAGATCTCAAAGAGGGGAAGGTTATATGTATGCAAGGCAGGGTATGACCGAATCTTGACAGGGACCAAGGCAGTCTAAGAGAGAGAAAGAGAAAGGCAAAGAGAAAATGGGTTTTGTGCAATTTTTTAAGAAAAGGTTCTCTTGAATGGCAAGAGAGCCAAAGAAGAGGGTGTTTCCTTGGTCGGCGGCAAAGCCCACGGAGTCCGGGTGCACCAAGTCAGCTCAGGGGACATAGCCAACAGACTCTCAACACTAAATAATTATCAAACACCAGAGACACTCACAAGCACAAATCTGACTCCACCACACTCCCCCACTATTTCTTAATCTTTCTCCTCTGATTACTCTGTTCCTTTGTTCCTTTTTAAAAGCTAATTAAAGATTCATGCCACCAAGACCTCTTAGACGCCTTTAAAGCTTCAAGTTCCAAACCCAACATGTACACATCAATTAACACTTAATTTATAGATTAGTTTTACCGTTGAAGTTTGAAAACCTGCAACTGAAAACAGCATCTCGGTATCAGTTGAAGAACCCACCAAAACGGTAGACAACAAGCATCTCTTTTTATTTGGGCAAAGTATGGGAATAAATGAGAAAGATCACAAAATAAAGTTATTATAGTAATGGACAACCAAACATCAACTTACCAATAAAAAAAAATTAATACAAAATTGGACTGAAATCTGAGGAATCTAACAGAATATATCACAGAAAATCTAGTAAAATAATAAAGCCAAGATACATATTATGCTGTACAAGTAAAAAGCTTTAAAATCCCACATGAAGAAATAGGCAAATAATCTAAGGACAATCCCCAAAAGCCACTCTCCGTGTACACCCCCACAAAACCCAAGACCTATTCATCAAATCTACAGAACTATACAGTAGTACCAACTAATATCATCTACTTGCAATTTGAAAATAGAAGAACCCAGTTCAAGTTTGAGTGCAATCAGCCCAAACCAAGCCTAGAAATCCAAAAAACAAAACCAGAACCAAAGAAAGTGGAGAGTGTGTGTGTGTGTGTGTGTGTGTGTGTGTGTGTGTGAGAGAGAGAGAGAGAGAGAGAGATAAAGAGAGAAAATTGCAAAGCACAGCTCACCCAATATCTTACGCCACCGTTTCAAGCTTTTTGCTTGAAGAATCAGAAAGAGTTTTCAGCGTTCAGAGGAACAGAGGAAGTAACAGTAACGAAACCAAAGAGTGAGTCTTTTGCTCTATGCACAAGCATTGAAGTCTTGAGAACCAAACCCACCACCAAACAAACTTTCACGAAACTCAGGAAAAACCAAAAGGGCTAAAAGAGAGAACACAACTCAAAAGCACCCATCAGAAAATGAGCTGTTTACTGAGCTCCAAAATCCAAACCAAAGTACACCCATGTCCCAAAAAACTGAAGAAAAGAGGAAAAATCACACAGGAGCAGCACAGCACCACCACCACTTTTCTTTTTTGGCACACAGAAGATGTTTTCCTTTAGTTTGCCTACTTTAATTTGTGTGGGCAAAAAGTAGAGAGAGATTCATTGAGTTTTTGGGTTGCATAATTAACACTCACCTCACTCTCACTCACCACCTTGCACAGTAAAGCACGCTAAAACTGACACGCTGCTGCTTTTCTCTTGCTGCCCCCATAACGCGGACTCTCCTCTTATTAAATGACCCTAAAAATTAAACCCACAAGGCCATAACTTGGATAATGGATGCTATTTTTTCATCATGTGTTCATGTTCATGGTGATGGTCATGTTCAAAAGGTCATGAAAAAACATTGGATTTGGGGAGCTAGTTACATATCACTATATAATATTTGCTTGAACCTTTTGTTTTGCTACACAGCTAAGAAATACATTGTCTTTTCTCTTTTGCTTAATTGGAAATACATTTTCACACTTACCACCACAAGATTTGATATAGATTTTATACTTATTTTGGCATTACTATTTATTTTACCAGATCTTTTCTAGTTGACAGCAAAGGAACACTGGCTCTTTGGATAATTGGAAAGATATTGACCCCAAAAAAAAAGAAAAGAAATAGATCTTAAATTTTCATCTTAAAGAAAAATTTAAGAGAAGTATCATTTTAATTTTTTAAAATTCATGAAATGTTATATGAGGCTAACACCATCTAATTTTTCATCCAAAAATTTGAACTTGCAAGCGGTATTTTTCGACCTTTTCAAAAACCCTCCTTCAAACTCCTTATGTGGGACTAGTTAGCAATTTCGCATATAATACTCGTATAATATATGTAAGTACGTATTTTTAAAACAGTACTGCTACTGACATCAATTAATTTACCAATATTTTAATACCAACTGAAGTTTTACAGTCCATGTGACTTACCAACTCATATATTTTAACTTCTTGATTTATTTTTTTTAATCAACATAATTTTCTAATTTAAGTCCCGCAACGCCTTCTTCCATCACCACAGCAACACCGTCGCGGCTGCTATTATATAGTGTCACCATCACGGTGCCGCATCACCAGTCAGTCCCATCTTCAATCTTGAACCCAACCATTCATAATTCATTGAATGTTACTGTGACGATGCGATTCAATCTGCTCATCATAATTCCGCTGATGGGTTTTCTTAATCATATGGAAATCTTGGTTGAATCCACTGTGTTGTTAAATTATTGATAGATGAATAACAAGAGTAAAAGTTCCCAAGGATAATCAAACAAGTATTTTTGTCAAGATGTATATGTCCAGCATCGTCAAAAACAATACAAGATAATCTCTCAAATCTTCTATATTTATAAGAAAATCTCAGTGATGGGAAACAAAATGAAAAGATTCATCATAGATGGAGGAGGATGTCAGTGGAATAATATCGCATCATCACTACGAACAAGAAGAGGAGATTGTTGAGGCGGTGAAAGTTGGATTCAAGATTGGAGGTGGTGGCGGCACCATGGTTTAGGGTTGCGGGTGATTACCCAAAATGTTAGTATTAAAATGTTGGTAAACTAGTTCGTACTCGTACAAGACATGTATTAAACATATAACTCTTAACCACTTGCGCTACAATTCTCTTATTTAGAAATATTTTTTGGTGTCTTGAATCCCAAATTTCGATTAAAAAGTCAGAGAAAATACATATTTGGGATTTGGATATGTTGTGTTATATATAGAGAACTTCCAACTTGTAGTATTTCTTTTGGTGTCTTGAATAGTGTGTTTCATTTGTATATATGTTCCTGCAGGTTCTCCCGAAATTTATAAACTAATAAAATGGTGACATGGGGCTGTTGGTACCAACTAAGGTCCCATGTGAGCTAAAGATTAAAGGAATCAACTGAGTCTGCTAGGTTTCACGCCAAGGGCATATTCAATGAAACTTCATAATTAAGATAGAATGTGCATGGCATATCCACCTTCCATGAAGCCTTAATGTATAGATCAAGTATAGTCAAAGATGTATAACATGTTTTGAGTTCTATACTACATATATGTAGGTTCGGATCATAAGATGACGTTGTGGAATGGATTCCACTACACTAGTGATAAGTACAGTGTCTTACTAACTGGTTAGACTTGAGCGCTCATGTATATAATAATGTAGCTGGTATTTTGTTATTATGATCTTTTTGCACCTATGATCAATTCGAAAAATGTCTTTAAGTTTGAATATCGTTTATTTTGCGGATAATAAAAAAATAAAAACAAAGATGACGATTACAGTGATGTATATAGGACATCTCAATCCATAATTTCATTCTTAAATTATATATCATCTTAAGTTGAGGATGCATAAATTATTGATTAGGGTTATGATTGCTTGCGGTTGACAGCGGTATATCTCTCACTCACAAGTCAAAAATATTGTGCCTCTCTTTCCTTGCCTCGTGAAATCACCAAACATCAGCATGAATAATATTCAGTAATATAAAACTCAGCTTAGGATATATCAAATTCTCATTTCAGCACTTCCCTATGATAGTGCCAGATTTCTTTAGATTTACAAACACCTCAAACCACCACATTTCAAGGCCCTCCTCTCTCTCTCTCTCTCTCTCCCCTACACCCTCACTGCCTTGGTATATATATAATACACATGGTGCTGACTGTTGTATCTTTACAAATACTATTTGCTGATATAAAAAATTAGGGTTCCTTATCAAACACTTGACTCTCAATTGGTTTTGGGGGGTTTGAATTTGCAGAAAGTCATCGTGTGGTGGGGGGTTGTTCGATAAGGATATGTTAGTCAGCAGCTTATCGTCACGCGAATGGTTTGCTATATGGTCCTACTCTCTTACCTACATGCCCTAATGTGCAACCATTATCAGAATTTGAATAGAATATGCATCACAAAGCTTGTGGTCATATGCTATAGTTTGAGAAAAGGGCCCCCTATTGCCTACTTTGACCTCTAACATGAATGGGGCAGACTTTGTTTGATATGCTTGTCTCCTTCATTTTGCAAATGCTTTTGATATTGCAAAAGATTACTTCCCCCGATTTTGTGTGGAGATGGGAGACCCCTAAAATTCAAGCAATAATCTTAGCATGATCTTTTAGATGCTTGTTGTCCTTTGCTAATGACAAACATCTTTACTTGTGTCAGTGTGAGCAACTGATAGACGTTGATCGATGTAAAAGACATGACAAACCAACACTTATGCTTGATAGGCAATCAATGTGAGTAATTGACATTGGTTAAGAGGTCTTGTTGTACGGCTCAAATTAATCAATTTTTTGCGTCAATCATGTACATTAGAAGAGAAAATTGAATAGTTGTTGATGATCGATTGTGAGATATTGCACATTCATCAACGATTATCATTCACTCATGTGCAAATAAGTGGTTAGTATATAAAACTAACTAATCGTTGACGGACGTAGGATTAATTGTGAGATACACATAATTAATCAACAACAATCTAAGTGATAGGGGATATCAAAGCCAGCCTTATAGGGGACAATGTAATACATACATATATATATGCCTAAAGTTGAAGATATGTGCATAAAGATTGCAATCTCAGCTAGCTAGCAATTTGTACTTTCGTCATTAGGCCTAATTAAATGGTGATCCCATTTACAACTCACCCAATAATTTGGCATTTGATTTGGGGAAAAAAATGTGGTGCATTGTTATCGATATATTCTAACACACACAGTGCACATGACAACCAATAAGCCAGTACTTAAAAATCCATTTGCTTAATTAATTACATATCCGATCCAAGTTAATTAGGTTTTGACAGAAACAAAACCCTAATCATCAATCATCACAACCATTGGCCTCTTTGATCATGTGTTGCCACACATGAACCCTTGAAAATCCAAAGGCTAGCATGCCTCAAAGTAGAAGATTTTAATTTGATATCTAATTAATCCTAATTAAGCTATGTACTATTTGTGAATCAAACATGGTCTGGACTACCACTGTAGTAGCTTAAGCATCTTTTCCCATGTTTCCGGTGAGATTTACGACTTGGAAAAACCAAGCTAATTAAGGACCAACCTATTAAAAAGTGAGGAAAAAGTACAAATTTGCAGAAGAAAGCAATCACCTTATTATCTTAATTTAACATGACTAGTAGTTTTCATGTTTAATTATGCAGAAAAGTACGCTAGTCGTCGGTGGAAAAAGCGCTAATTAGGCATTTTGGCCATATAATTAGGCACCCAAAGGGAATTAATTAGCTTAGATAGGCAAAACCATTAGGCACCCTAAGGGGATTAGTTTATGGTCTTCACAGCAAATGGCAAACAGATTCTGTGGATTGAGAAATGATGATCTGGGATTTAAAAAGCTCTCTCAATCAAACCATGCAAACTACAATATTATTATTATAAATTAATAGCTCTGTTTATACTCCATGCCACAAAAGTTTGTGGCCCAAGTTCATGCATGGACTTGTATTCAAATGCCTTTGTACATATACATAGCAGTGAAATGATTATTTGGCCCTCTCTCTCTCTCTCTCTCTCTCTCTCTCTCTCTTTTTCTGATGACGACACTCTGACATATGGCAATAGTGTGATGCTGTAGACATAAAGGGTTTGGCAACAAAGACATGATGATGATGATGAAGAGTGAGTGACATAGAAAGGTTGTGTGTTGTGTATGTATCAGCCAAGGCAGAGGGCAGAGGCTGCCTCTGTACTAGTCTCAGAGGCTCTCAATACTCTCTGCACCCTTTTCTTTTCTTTTTCTCTCTTTTTCCCTGCTTCTTCTTCTTTTTCTTTTTCTTTTTTTGTTCTTTTTTTGTTTTTGCATTTTCTTTATGTCTCTTTCCCAAACTAGTACAATTTATTCTATGTTTGAACCAATTAGCAGACATCATGACCTAGATTCTACAGCTAGAATCCTGATTTTCTTTCAAAAAAAGAAAAAAGTGCATGCATAAAAATGAAAAATTTGAGTACCCAAATGATCCTTTTGTGATTTATGAAATGGGTCCCTGTAACCGAAGTTGATGCCCAAATTGCAGTTGCATGGGCCCCTGCAAATTTGTATGGTTTCTTTGGGTTTGCTACTTGCTAGATGAGTTTGAGCTGAGTTGGGTACTTGGGTCAAGTTCTGATTGGGAATTTGGGGTAGACTTGGGTTAGTACATTTAGGTTTGGGCTGGATCTGGATTGGAAGAACTTGCAACCCAACCCCCCCAACTTATCCCAAGACCAAGCTGCCCAACTAATCTATACAAGTCTTTGGACTTGGGTCACTGTGTTATGAGTTTCTTGTTGAACTAATCTTTTTCTTTCTTTTAGGGTCTTTGTTCAGACTAGGTTTAGTATGAACTGTTAAACCAAAAACTACAAGCAACAGAAGCTCATCATGATTTGAACAAAGATCTCTATTTAAAAAACAAAAAATCATAATGTAATAAGATCAAAGAGGTTTAAGTTCTGTGAGAAGAGTTCAATGAAAACCAATTGTCGGAGTTCTAACATATGCAACAATATTTCGGTACTTCTTTTTTCCACATGAGAAGATGTCCAAAATTCAAATCCTCCCTCCTGAGTCATACTTGAACCAACGTTGAATTTAAGTATAATAAAAAGAAGCTAAAACTTGGATGAATTGTAAGAATATGTGTGGTTTTATTCCATTTTGAGGGAACTGAGTAGGAATGTGCTGTTGAATATAGAGATTTTATATACAATAAAAAGTCAATTTTGAACTTAACTATACATATGCCTAATCCCTTGGTCAGGACCAAATACAATGTCTCAAACTTTTGCTTACTGTGCCTCAGCTGACCCAACCACACTCAACAGATTTTGCCACCTCCAAACCAACTATTTTAGACCAAATCTTTGAATCCAACAAGTAGTTTTTGGGTGATTGCATATTTGCCTACCAAATGGTTCTCAATTCCAAACCATCAAAGAAAGATGACTGTTGACCTCATCCACTATTGTCATAAAATAATCCATCAAATTATTCATATAGTCCAATATAACAGTTGGGCTCTAAATAGGATTATAAAATATTTATAAGACAAGAGAAATGTGATTTTGATCCCAATTGGTCTCATAGCCACCCCTAATATTAACTTTTGACTAATGAGAAGACTTTTCTTTGTGATTGGTTCAATTTTACTGTTCTGGGTTCTGAGCTGACATTTTTTTAAAAAAAAGAAATAGAAAAAAATTTAAAAAAAAATCCAAGTGGGTACCTGCAGAGAGGCATAGAAATAATTATAAAGAGAAGCATGACAATTACATAAGTTTTTATTTATTAATTATTTATTTAATATACTTTAATGGGAAAAAAAATTAAATGAGAATGCAAAATGTGAAGGGGAGTTCATGATGGTCTCTGGTCTTCTTCCTTTCACGTTCCTCTTGTCTTGACCTTCTCTTCTTCAATGTCCACCAATCCCTTCATTATCAAATTAATTTCTTATTAATTAGTTTAATACCATCATTATCAAAGATTAATTTCTTCTTAATTGCTATGATTTGCAAAGGTAATTAAAATGCATGACCAGAAATGGATTGATTGATTAACTTAACGAAATGGATTTTCTTGTCGTAATTGTAAGATTCCACCAAAGCATTTGTGTGTATACCTCCGGCACGCAATCAAACACAAACATCTTCCTGAATATGTATCTCCACATCTCTAAACTGTTCAAGGAAGCAACCCCATCAAGCCTCCTTCCCATTGCGTGTGAAAGAGCTCTTTTTTCTTCTCAAATGAACTCCAAAACAGTTTCTAGGTAAGCTTTACAACCACATAATGAAGTTCTTGACTTGTATTATATCTCTTACATTTTGAGTATTAAAGTCATGACGAACAAGTAAATTCACTTCACATAGAAAAAATTATTAGTTCAGTTCAATCCAGTAAAAATTAGTCCACTCCACCACGACAGCTCCTTATACAAAGTCAGTCAACAACCCAAATATAATAAAAAGAAAACGAAGATTATAGCCTACCCTTTAAATAATTCATGATTCCGCTTTTGCACATAATACATATGTTACTAGGTATCGATTTAAAACCATTGGTTAAACAAATTCTTGTTTTTTCAGTACAATTCGGGATCGAAAGGCCGAGAAAGAGACAACATTTAAGCTTTAGCCAAATCACTGAAGTTCTTGTTCAAATAAGTAAACTAAGAATTTGACAGCACCCCACCTACCAGATCAGTGGCATTATCCAAATGGAGAAATGTAAATCATATCGATTATTATTATAGTAGATGCACCTGTAAAACCAACATTTAAGTCCAATTGATGACAGGTTACTCCAGAAGGGACATGACCTCTTCTTGTTTTTATGAGTAGGGAAGGGAAGAAGAATAATTCATTGACAAAGCAATTACAAAACAAAAAAATAATGAAAAATTGAAGCAGCTTAATTGTCAAAACTCAAGACCGCGTTTGGAGGAAACAGCTTTGGGCACACGGCAAAGCCTCGCTTTCACACTGCTGTAGGAATAAGACATTTTCATTGCTCAGCTTCTGAAAGCGTACATACTGGAGGGAGAGTAGTAGTGGAGTGCGTCAACACGACTGCGTTTGTGTGATGAGACGGGTACGTTGGAGAATAATAAAAAGCATTAAGCAAGGTATTTATTTATATTTGAATGTATCTTCAACAACATACGTACAAACATTTCATTTACACGTATGAACATCTTTAAATTATTAAAATCAAATGAGAAATTATAGTTAGTTACCTTCCATTTTTATCTTTTCTTTTCCTACATTTTTTTATTTATTTATTTATTGTCCTTTCTGTCATGCAATGTTTTATGATAACCAAAATTGTTCTTTTTCGAGGTCATCCTTCAAAACTCAATTAAACTGAAAAATCGAAAAATCGTGTGATAATTTAGTGTGTGAGATGAGTATGTTGGAACATGCATTAACAATGTGATAATTCAATTCATCTATTTATTCGATAACAATTCTATGATTGAACGATTCTGGGTTAGTTAATTTTTTAAAAGAGACAATGACAACCTAGAAAATAGACAATTCTGATCATCAAATTACGCTATAGAATAAGAATGGAAAGAAAAAGTAGTTAGCATTTCCTTGCTCAATCATACCAATCATGTACGCCACCATTTATTTTTGGAAAACAACAAAAAAATGTCTACCTCCGCTCCTTACATTTGCAAAACAATATAGTCCATGTGAATTTATACTCAAAATTATTAAAATAGTAGGCAATCACAAGTGTCCTAATTAAGCCACGCAAAAGCTAAACCGCATTAAAATTATTGAGTGTGGCATACATAAATATTATATATATCATATCATAAAATGATGCTCTTCAACATGTGCATTAAAGGCATGAACCACATGGGAGGCTGCCATGGGTTTCATCAGCCTATTATCCACATGTGGTTCCTGGTGGTGGCCTTTGCCTATTCTTTGGCTCTCTGTCTTCCTTCGTGCATGTCTGTTTTCTTTATGTACTTGGCTTTACACCTCTCTCTCTCTCTCTCTCTCTCTCTCTCTCTCTCTCTCTCTCTCTCTCTCTCTCTCTCTGTCTCTCTCTCCGCCATCCCCAGTACTAGTGCATGCATTTGCCTGCTGTGCCTGCGCTGTTCACGCTGCATTTCTAATAATACCACACCCCACCCCCTTAATTAACATATTTAAAGAAGAAAATTAAATGCACAAAACCAAATTAACTAAACACCTTGACTTGAAAATCGAAAACAGCAAACAACAAACAAACGTGGGTTAGGTCAGTGGACAGTAAACTTGTCATACTACAGTCAAGTTTGAACCATGCTTCTTGTAAATTAGATTAATTTTTTAGTAGTTTAGAATATTATTTGTAAACAAAATCCAAATTTCATAATTACTACTAAAAAAGAAAATTAAAGAAAAAGATCACAGCTCAGGATTAACCAAATTTGGTTTGGGATACTCGGAAGAAAAGATAAATTCATTATGATTATGTAACAAAACGATGAGTCAAAAATAATACCCAAATCGAATTGATGATAAAATATTAAGTAACCAATCGGAGACTAAAACCATTGTTCACAAAACAATGAACGAATTGAATACTCTGTACAGCATGCAACAACTCATTAAAAGAAAAAAAAGAAAAAAAAAGTAAAAAAAGTAAAAACATGCAGCTAGGCTATGGCTATTGAGCTTGTAATTCACGTAAATATTCTCCCAAATCAATCTCGACCCAACAGCCACCGCGGTTTCTTCCCCAGCATCGGACTCTGCACCTCCTGCTCGACAGATAGTTGACTTTTCTTGTGTCCTCCGAACCCCGGCCAGAACTCCGGCAACGCCGGAAGGTTCAGGTCGAAGCCGCGTTGACTCTGGTGACTCTGACTTTGACTGTGGCTGTGGCTGGAGGCCCCAGCGCCTCCGCCGTCTGACGTGGTGAGGGCACTGGTTGCGCCGCTGCCGCCGTCGTAGTGACAGCGCTTGTGGCCTCCCAGGGCCTGGCCGGTGGGGAAAGTCTTGTGACAAATAGAACACTCATGGGTCCTACCGCTTGTAGTGGCGGTGGCGGTTGACGGGTTGTCGGTGGAGTTGACGGCGGCGGAAGCCGCAGAGGAGTCTGATTTGCGGTGGCTGGCCTTGTGGCCGCCGAGGGCTTGGTAAGAAGAGAAGGCCTTGTTGCAGACAGAGCACTTGTAAGAGAGCTTCAGAGACGGCGGCTGAGGAGGCAGCTCAGCATCTGCGTCGGCGGTGGTGCCGCGGGCGAGCATGATGAGGCAGAGAGCAAGGTACTCTTCCTCCGTTGGTGGGTCGTCAACACGTGGCCGCTTAGAGCGCTTCCTCTTGGCCCATGGCTCCTGGGACTGGTTGAGGTGGCGATCCTCCACTTCCTCAAAAGATGAGAAGGGAGGGGAAGGGGTGCTGGGGGATTTCAAAGCCTCCAAGGCCATGTTTGGCGTGCCTGAAATAATACGATGGCCGAGAGAGAAAGATGTAGACTGGTTTGAGTGGGCAAGAAAAAGGTGTGTGCTTCAGAGAGAGAGCTCAATTTGGTGAAATATTGGGTGGTGTTTTTTTTTTTTTTGGGTTTTTTTTGTTTTGGGATATTGGTGGAGAGTGAAGAAGAGAGATGTGGTATTTATATATGAGTTTTGGGAAGAGTTGGTGAGGGAGAGTGAAGTCGGTCAACTAAGAAAAAAAAGAAAAAAAAAAAAGGAGGTGGAGTTGGAGTTGGAGTGGGAGTGGAGAAAGGGAGAGAGGGAGGCGAAGAGGCGGTGACTGAGAGCTTTTGGTTGGACTTTTTCAAGTCAAAACAATTGTATGCTTGCGTTGATTTGCTTTTACATCCACAAAACGAAGCAAATCACACTACTTGGGTCCTAGGGCGTGATCAACACGGTTCAACTTTTTTTCTTTTTAATAAAGTTTTTTGGTATTTTTTTTAATTAGTTTTTGTTTTGGTAATTAGTTGGTAATTTTGGTAATTACAAACTAATTATACTCACAACTTTGCCTAGAAAAGATGGATAAAATAATGGGAAAGGGAAGTGTCCCTAAACTTCGCATGATGTCATTGTGTTTAACAAGAAAGGAACTAATTACTACTTTTGATTAAATGATTTTTAGCACACTAAAAACAATTGATCAAATTCTACATCATGGGTACTTATCAAAAATAAAAATAAAAGAAAAGGTTAAACTTAGAGAGTGTAGTGACATGGACACATTATGACCTCATTGTGTGGGTATACTATATACACCAAATCAAATTGCAATTGATCATGTTGATATAATTTACAAGAGGCGGATGGAAATTCTTTTAGAAGAGTAGTATATAAAATTTGTTTTAGCTAAAATTAGTATATAATCTTATGCAATTTGATGTAGAATTGAAATACTTCGGCCATCAAGAAGAAAAAAAACACTTTAAGTGGCTTAGTCTTGACTATATAAGTAGATTTAACCATTCAAAGTTGATTACTTTTTCTTGCAAAATGCTATTAACTTAATCAATTGGCATGCCCTTCTTATTAATAAGAGTTGTACTTTGAATAGAGTCGCCTAATAGAGCGTGAGCAATGTGAAAATCGTGAAAGATACTCATAAATGACTCATCAGATTTGAATTAATAAATTTAGAAGATCTTCTATGATCAAATAAAACATATTTGAATTAAATAGTTCATCATTCTTATCAGATCTCCATTATGTTTTAGTGATTATAGCTTTTTTATTTTATCAAAAGTGATTATAGATTGTTTTGAATAAAAAAGAGAGATAGTAAGTGACGGCTGAAAAAGATAAAAAGACGAAAGATATATTTTAAATGAATTCAGTATAAGATTATTAAACGATACAGTTAGTGTGTGAATGATGACTTTAAAAAGAGACTAATTTTGAATATATACATATAGTAACAAAATTTTAGTGACAATATATACATATAGTGACAATATTATATTAACACTTTTTACTGAATAATTGGAAATTGAGATTAAATGAGAATACATCAAAGCACCTCTTTTTCAAGTTATTGCATAACAAAATTGAATATGAATGATCCATTTATGTATTTATAGGTAAGTAACTAGCTGTTTGAAAAGGGAACTGGCCATTTGTGTTTTTAAAAAGTGAGCTACCCTTTTTTTTTTGTTGGGGAAAAGTGAAACAAACAGTAATAGCTAGTATATATATTAACTAGATGTTTTTTTTAATAAAAAAAATAGTGAAATAAATAAGAAACTGCTAGTTGCTTTGAAAAAAAAAAAAAAGTAACGGCTAATTTACACTAATTAAATGTAATGAAAAAAATTTAAAAGTAAAAAAATAATATTTTCCATGTAAGAAAGAGTTGTAGAGTTATTATGGTGAGTGAGCTTATTGAAATCGAAGTTCATTTTATTGACCTTTGAAATGAACTATTGATCAATGAAATGAAATATTGATCTCTGAAATGAACTAAACTTTACTAATGCGGGTCAAAAGTTCAATTTATTGAAATAAAATTGAAATGATTCTCACCATTGTGAATACTCTTAGGCTTCAACAACTATAACAATAGTAATGTTGTAGATACCAAAATAAATCTTACAAATTTAAACTTGAATTGATTTTCTAGTGTTTTATTTTACTACACTATAAATTTTGTTTATTCTAATAAGGTATTATCCTATCATTTACATATTATATTTGGTTAAATTCAAGAAGTTATGATTCCGATACTATGCTTAAGGAAAGCAAAAAGCTTTTTTTTTTTTTTCCTTGGTAAGTAAGTAAAAAGAAGCAGAAAGTCAATAAAAAAGAAAACCCGCCCCTTTAATGGTTTTACTCAACGGAAACCTACCCCACACACAATCTTATTACGTCTTAGCTTACGTGGTGGTGAGCTGAGAAATCAAGTAAGAATGCTAGCTTCTAAAATTTCCAAAAAATAAAGAACTAAAACTTGGAATTTTCATATGTTGTCGAAACCAATTTGGGTTTGATAGTGATCATGACTCTGACCACAAAAATTTCTATAGCAATTATAGTGTAGTAAATAGTAGTGTTATATGATATAATTTGTCCACGTATTATAATATAAGTGGATTTGCTCACCTATCTTATTTTCCCACCCACCATTTAAATTTGACAAAACACAATTTTAACGATATCTCATACTCAAAAAGAAGGCGTTTGATAGAACAATCACAAAATTTAAGCAAAAAGTTGCAGTTGAAGCAATGGCCAATGAAGAGTTGCTTGAGAAATTGGACAATTTGCTTAAAAAAAGGGAGGCAAAGAAAGAGGGTGTTGCTATTATCTTCCATTATATGATGGAAAAATCATAAGCTATTATTTTCAATGTGCAAATAAAGAGAATGTTGCTGTTTTTTTTTTCTTTCTAAAATTTGTATGGTGGGTGGGAAGATAAGGTGAGTGAAAAAATAAGACATTGATGGAAATAACAGTACTCTTATTGATACTATTCCCTAAAAAGAAAAAAAAAATAAAATTATCGTTTTCACCCATATTATAACACATATACAAAATATACCATATGATCATACCCTAATATTATTATATAATTTCTCCGATTTCTCGGCTCGTAACAAATTTTGATTGGTTCATGCTCTTCACACGTATATATAATACAAGCATGTGGGTCCCTTTGTTACCTTTTAAACTTTCCATATGTAGGCTTTGAGCTTGTGACTTGGGACTTCTCTTGAGTGCTGGCATTTTGAGTAGTTGTTTGGTTTGTAGTTTATAGTTTTTTGGTTGGTCTTCTGGAAAGACAGCTAAATCTTGCGAGGAACATGCATTATTAGCCACGTGTGCTTTATCATTCCCATGATTATCCTCGTTGTTTTCTAGAAAAAACCAAGCTCATTCGGTACGACCATAAGCTTACCAAATTGCCCTTCTTATTTTTCAACTTTCAAGACTGGAGACTCAGAGAATTCCTATTTTTATTAATCTTTTTAGAAGACTAGACAAGACAGACATGGAATTTCAATCCATGTTTTAAAATAAACGCCTTTTACTATTTCATGTTACTTGTTAGGGCTGCTTCAACCCACTTTCCTATATCATTTTCTCGTTTCTTTTTCAACTATTGATGATGTGTTAGTTTGTCATTTTTTTCTTTAATGTTTTTTTTTTTGGTTTTGTTTTGTTAATGGAGTATGAGTGATTCAAATTTTGGGTTGTTCGAAAGATTAACTATTTGAGAATCTCCGAATTTACGTTTATTTTTAACTCCACTAAGTATGATTTGATCATAATCAATTTTATAAGAATACTTGAGTATATATTGAGCATTTATACTTAAGAACTGAATTCCTTACAATGAGTATTTGTTACAATTCTTATATTTTCTGATAATATTTTGTCTTGTGGAAAATTTTAAAAAAACATATCACTAGACTATGAGTTACGTAATCATCTATCGTTTTAAAGTTGTTGATGTATGTGCTAATCATTTAGATCCGCAAAATGAGTTTGTGAAAATGTTGTTTAAATATCCATGTAAAATGTAAAAATGAAAAAAATATATATATATACTGTTCTCTTATTTCCAAGCCTATTTTGCAAGGGTATTTGTGTAAAATCATTGGTCAGTGAGCTTAGCACAGTAAGGAGTCAGAGTGGCTTCAACGACGCGCAACTAACCGGCAAGCATACGACACGCTACGCGCTTCTCTCTTTAGTCATGGGCACGTGGCAGCCTGTGTAGTCTTAAGTTCCACAATTTTAGATAACCGACAAGCAATTGCAATACAACCACAACAGGCCGTCCATCTTTTGGGAGCATCTGAGAAAGTGCCAGGTGGGAGCTGCTGATGCTTCATCGTGCCACGTGTTGGGACTTTTCGTAGTTGAGCATCCACTCTTACCAAAAGCCCTAGTGGTTCACACTAACTCATGTTTTGTAACCCATCACCGTCATTCTTTCGTATATTTTGATACGTATTACAAAAAATACTAGTTCTCAATGAAAACTACTACTTTTCTCAGAATTCGACTCTCGTTGTTTTCATTAATTTAGACTAGTTTTATCAATTCAATCAATTCAAAATGAATTCAACTACTATTAAACGAGGATTTTTCAACGAGACTAATCCAAACCGTGCCCACTTTACGTTAGTATAGGACATGCAATGGAGTTCTAAATCTTCTTAATAGAGAGAGAGAGAGAGAGCTAAACTAGTGGTACAGTACTTAAGCCAAAGAAATGGAGAAATACGTAAGTTTGTGGTCCAAGTCATAGTGAGAGAGTGGCGTCAAACTTTGGCACACTCCATAACAAGCACTACCGTACAAGTTTGGAGTAGCACAAGATAAGATATTATTCTAAAAGTGAAAGAAGGTACAAGCAAGGCAGGCTGCTGAAGTCACGCCTTTCATAAGCACTTCCATCGTTTTAGAAATTCTAGGGTTTTGGCTACCTAATTAAAAGGGAATGGAGGGTTTTTCACACACGCACACAATCAAGATGCCATGAGGGTTCGAATTTGTGACCTCTTAATTACAACTTAAGGTTATTTTTCACTGAACTAAACCCCATTGGTGAAACAATTTCAGTTTAAGTTATAGAAATGTTTTATATATTTTTGCCATGTTTTGTGTTGAGGAAACAAATTGGAAACTTCAAGAAACTGGGGAAGAAATTGCTATCCTTATCTTTGTAGCTGAAATCCAAAAATTTCTTTGTTAGCATTAAAAAAAAAAGTTATGTATTATATTTTGCAGTTCAGCCATTCAAATTTTCAAGGATTTAATTATTTATTTTTTACTCACACCACTTAGTGGGGTCTCCAGTCAACACCATAATTGGGCTACTGTTGACACATTCAACATACCAAAATATCAATTTGACAAAATGCTTAGTTTGGAGTTTGTCTGAATTGGGCCTACCTGGTCATCAAGATTGCAAAATTTTATAACGAGGACCACCCTATATGGACCTTAGATGAGGTATGTATTTTTAGCCACACGATTAAACTGAACGGCTTAAATTTCTTTTATTTTTAATTATAACTTAAACCCAGCAATCTTGAAGACCCAAATGCGAAAGAACCCCATTACCGCTGCTATTTAAACTACTGCAGGTGGTGGTCGCCAAAAGAATTTTTCCTTGTAGTGCTCCTGAATTTGCAAGTAAGAGTCCCAAATAAGAGATTTTGTGGGTCTTCAAAAGGTTGGTTAATAGTCGCGAAGAAGAATTCTACATTAACCACAATAAATTCATTCTTTAGGGTCATGGTGGGGAGAAAGAAAGAAAACTTCATTCGTCTTCCTCAATTAAATGTTCCATATCGTGAAGCAGGGGCTGAAGATTGTAACAATTTTGTGTTCCAAAACGAATGCATTGTTATAGTCGTATATAAGGAGATATGTCAATTGACTTTTATTAGACTTGGTAAAGACACAACATGGAACTATTTGGATCAAAGATGTGAGTTGATTGAAGAAGTTGTTTCCATTGAGAATAAATTTTAGGTAGTCGATCATTGGACCAAACTTATCTTTTGATATTGCTACTCAGTCATATTTAAATATAAAGATTATTGCACAAGAGATTAAACAACTAAAGTTACGTATAAAGAAGGCACATAGCGTGAATTTAAACGACAGAGAATTTATAATGGCCATAAGGTATTTTGATATTGATCATGAAGCTGGCAAACGTATGAAATGAACTTCAAGATTTTCAAATTGGATTTTGAAAATTGCAAGTGGCTTTTAAAAAAAGACATTGAGTGATAATGTTATTTTTTTTGGGCGATAACTCTTCAATAGCTGTGTTTGCTTTAAAAATTTCCAGATGTCAATCAAATACTTCAACCATGACCTAGAACCAGAAGTTCTGAAGTTGTAATTAATTGACTTATGTCTGCTAATCCAAGTTGTAACTTAAACAATTAATCTTAAACAAGAAAATTTGTACTTAAAGTTCTAACACATGGTTTCCTTAATTTTCTTTCTTTCTTTAGCATATCTTTCATCATAGACTTTAAATTCCACCTGTAGCCAGACAATATTTAATCATTTCATGCTGTAGCTCTCAATCGAATTCACTCAGGTCAGCATTGTTCTCAATTCTACCATTATCAATACCCCACTTCTCAAAAAGCATTCGGATACCTTTTGAATCTCTTTAGCTTGACACTAGAATTTATACATTAATTCTTGGAACAACACCACCAAGAACCAAGTTTTTGTTTTAAATTTTGAACATGAGGGGACAACAATTATCTATCATTGACCGTCGTTTTCAAGCAAAAAATGAATTGCTCATCTTGGGCTGTATAGTTGTGTTATTGGGCTGGTTTTTGTTATGGTTCGCTTTCCTGGGTTGCTTTTTGTTTGCCTAATCCACGTGGTATAGAAATAATTATTCTTTCTTTTTTGGTGAAACGGTGTAGAAATTCATCTAAAACTCATGATGGAGTGATTGTCGATCATTCAAAAAATCGTGGAACATGGAATTTGCAGCCCAAGATTTCCATGTTATAAAAGGCCAGCCAATCAACTCAATGGCAAACACATGAAAAACTCACAACATTACTCTAAAACTTTACTGCAATCTAGATGGTTATGCATGTCCTCAAGTGTATAAAATGTCTTCTTATAGAGGTTGCACTCAAATAGTTAAGGGTCTGTTTGGTATTCAATTTGTATTCAATTTTTTAAATACAATGAATTTATTAGGGTCATGGGGGGGAGAGAGAAGAAATTGGGGGATGCTGCTATCTTTTTGGGTGATAATTCTTTAATATTTGTGTTTTAGGATGTCAGCTAAATTATATATACTTCAACCATGACAATGGAAGTATATTTGATGAAACTTGTAAACCTGATGATTTTGGTGTGTATAATCGACCCCCAATTTGGATTGTGCCAAATTTTCAACTATAAAAAGCTTGATTGATCTCTTCATATTATTTCTCTTACATTGTAACTTGAAGATTTTAAAGGTATTTGGTTTCCTTATGCGCTTGAAGATTTTAAAGGTATTTGGTTTCCTTATGCCATGCTTATTAGATTATCTCTTACATCTGAAATGCTAAAATTTGTGTTTCAGAGGGAACTGTTTCATTCATGTTCCAAGCTAGAGAAACTCAAACCAGCCCGATAAGAATTACTTGTATTCATACGTCCCTCGATGCATGAGCACCAACATTTTGACGATGGGAAGACAGTGCAACACAACATTGCTTCCTCCTAATAATTTAACAAAACATCTTCCTTAGTTACCATAGTGAACGAATGAACAAGGACAACAGCTAAGAAAACGGTTACTGTTTGCTGGAGAACGTACAGTGGATGTGGATTGAACTTTAGACTCTGGCTGGTCAGAAAATCGGACAGCAAATAAACGGTCACAGTTCATCTACCTGTAGTTTCATGTTCGAATCCCCCTTTCCCAACAAATACATATTTATAATTTATATGCAACCAAAAACTATATATTTAATGTTAATTAATTTTCATTATATTTTTCTGAAGTGATTCTGTTTTGTATATTTTTCTTTTTTACCCCACATGAGACTATAATTCAGGAATAAACATCCATAAAACATGGTTGATTTGAGATCGAAGATAAAACCAAGTCTGCTCAAAGATGTATTTGTACAACATGACAAAATGGCCCCAGTTGTTTAAAGGAGCAAAGGTTCCACTCAGGATATGGAGCAAAATGAAAACCAAAGGGAGATAAGCCTCTTTAGAATATCTATTCTACGTATTTTTGAGTAAGAACACACACCAATCATTGTGCATAGACAACTTTTTTGTACCCTTACGGTAGGGTCCAAGAAAAAATGCTAGCAAAACGATCCTCTAGAATCCACAGAGCGAGATATGAATAAGAAAAAGGAAAAGCCTTATCTTCAAATACCACAGAACCTCTCAAGTTCTAACAGAACGGACACACTTGGGTTGGTTGACAGGAGCAATTAAACACTCTCCGTGGCATCTCTTCCTGACTCTTCTGTACCCTGTGCTGCACCCAACCTCTCAGCTGCCAGTCTTTCTTCGAGTGCTCGAGCCCCTCTTTCTCTGCAAAAGGCAGTTCAGTCACAAATGAACATTTTTTTTCCCACTAAAGTTATTTGATTATGCTGGAAGGGAGCAATAAATTCCTTTTTCTTTAATAGTGATACACTTACGGGCATTATTGAAGCCGGAAGGGGGCTACAGAAATTCTGTCACAGTACAAACCTCTTCACTAATTTGCATATTTATTTGTGTATTTTATTTGCAGACTATCATACCGTCTAGTGAACATGAATACCAAAACTGTTTGTAGTATTGAGAACAGAAATGCTACCTCCTTCTAGATGCTTCAATGGGGTCGGATCCAGGCAATGTGGTGCCTCCAAGGGTATAACCTTGGGATTCGCTGGAAGCTTCAAATCTTCCACAGAGCATCCGATGGAATATAGATGCAACAGGATCAATGACTGGTCTGTGACAATTAGCAAGAGACACTTGAGAAATGGCAACCTACGAAAATTATTTTGAAGAGTTTCAAAATAATAACAATTATTCACCTTAAAAATTCAGGGAAGAATGTAGAAAATGCAAAATCATCACTTGGGTCACCCTTGAGTTTAGTTTCTGGTTTCCTCTGCCAGTATCTGAGATAAACCCAGCTAATATAGGTGCCAAATATTAAAATGGGAAGATATGTTGCTGACTGTGCTGTCCAGAAGCTTATGGCAATGGACAACAATATAGAGAGAGATGGTAACCACTGCACATAATTGAAACAACAGCAAATTGGGGGTTATAGGACTATTAATTAACCTGCAGAAATTTTCATTAAAACATCATTTTCAAAAGTCCACACCTTAGATTTTATCTTCAATAAAGGCAACTCCTGATCAGGGATGATTTGCTTGATGCCAACCAAGAAACCTGAAAGGACCCCATAGAAGCCAGAAAGAGGCAGATAGCTGGCACAAACGAACAAAAGAAAGTTGCAATATTATGCATGAGATAAAATAAATGATCAAACCAGGCTAACACATGTACAAACATTATTATATACAATTTCATAGATGGACAATGGAAGATATGTGTTGACAGTTTAAAAAATGATCCGTTTCAAAATTTGTGTGCTATTAGAGTTAGATCTGAATTGCCAATATATCAGCTTGAAAGGAAGACTTTTTTTTTCCTATTTCTAACAAACCAACATGCTACAGAATACCAGATAAAAAGAAGCAATAAAGCTGAAAAAGTAGGGAGAAAGAAAGACAAAAATATGAATCACTGGCATCCCCATAACTTTTTATTTCTCTGAATGTTTAATGTTATCTTAGTAGTGTACTTACAGGTAATTTTCGTTCATCGTAATGTAGTACAACGCAATAGCAGTGATGAAAGTGCATATGGAAGTTAGGAAGTTAACTACAAAGATGAACTTCAAGAACTCCCTAGAACCCCACACAGGTTCAAGCAGCTTCCCAATAAAAAGAAGACCAAGAGTGCTAACAACAACCTGTTAAATAAGTGTAAAAGTCAGTACTATTTCTTAAATGTAAAAAAAGAGAATCTGTCAGGTACAGAAATCTCAGGCAATATATGACTACAGCACACAAAAACTGTTTATCGAATAAGAAGCACATACCCCATATACTGATTGCTCAATGTAACCGGCTGTTAGGAGGTTCCAGACAAAAGGAATAGTCCTACAACACAGAAGTTTGGATTAGAATTAAGCTGCAGGTAAGAGGTTCCAAATCTAAAGAGGTGAGCTGTCTCTTCCTCTTTATTGGAGTGAACGAGCATAGGGATATGCAAAATTAACTCTCTTAAAAAAAATGCAAAATTAATCATGTGATGAACCCCAAACCCCAAAATATTATGATTATAAGTCCTCTATTACATTACTCGGAATGAAATTCCATTAGAAAAATAAAATTATAAAGAAAAAAGAAGGCATAAAGTGATAAAAGCACAGACATGTGGAGACCAATGGGAGAAGCCCAAACAGCCTCAAACAGAGAGGTGCAACGACTACTGGGGTCAATAATGCATCATCTGATTCAAATTTTTCAGGAGAAGGCACTAAGCTTCACTACAAAATCAACTTCTAAATTTTTGCAAAATCCAGAATCTAAGGGAAAACAAAATCAACTAGTCAAAGGACCATCTAAGATAAAACTGCAGAGATTACTTGGCCAATAATATCCCATGCCCCTTGTAATATAAATATGGAACATACAAAGGGTTAGGGTTATCATATAATTGCAATGCCACTAAAGCAGGGCCAACAACCTGAGCTGAGTTTCAGATCAACCCATAAGCAAACGCTTGAAAACATCCTTTTTCACAAAAGTTTCACAAAACCCATCACTGGAAACACAGATTTATGCACTATTTCACTATTCATTTTGGTTAATCTCCAATCCAAAAGCCAACCCACAACACAAAAGCCAACCCAAATTGAACACGGACGCAAAATCGAGAGAAAGACGAAACCTGGCGGGAATGAGCGCTAGATAATTAACGGCCTGAGGGAGAAACTGAACCACAATGTGTCCTCCAATAAGCACCACCGCTAAGCCCTTGCATAGCCGAGTGAACCCAGAGAATGCACCCGCGCCCTGCAAGCCCACCACTCAGAAATTCAATTGAAAAACGCAAATCAGAAGAAAAGAAAAGAAAAGAGAGGAGAAATTGTGCGTTTTGCTTACCACTGAGAGTGATGGAGTGCTCATGGCGCGTGGTCGTTGGACGTTGGATTTGGAGCGGTGATTTGAGATCGGAGTATCAGAGTTTGGGTTTAGCAAGGAAGGTTTGGGATTTGTACAAATTGTGGATCAGTCCGATCCGCGAAGGAGTTGAATTGAAACAGGCGGTGAATATTAATATAAAAATTGCTGTGATTGGGTGAAGGCGCGACCAATGTTCAGATTGGATTGAGTTACAAGGTTTCCCAAATGTACATTTGTTTTTCATTTTGTCTATTTCGTCACGTTAATAGATGAAATTTAACATGAAATATATAACTGCCACACATGAGTACGAGGGCATTTTTGTGTTATCAGTCAAAATGTACATCTATTTTTCTTGATAATGTTAGATTAGATTTATAAGTATTCAGATTTATAAGTCTTAGATTTTTTTCATTGGGTTTTCTGTGACAAGGTTTTGATGAGACCATGTTTGTTCGTTTGAGTCTGTAACCTTAGACAGCTGAATGAAACCTTATTATTTCTTAAAAAAATAAAAATAAAATAAAAACACACACACTAAGCAAAATTACAAGACCAAAACAGAAATTGTACCAAACCACAAAACCTAAAATGTAATTTGGGATTCATTTTATTCGAAAAGTTCAACTCTAGCCAATTTAGCTAAAAACAAAAAGAAACTAGTTTTAAAAGAGTATACTCTAATTTCCATATTCTTAAACTCACCCGCTCTTAAGAATAAATAAATAAATAGAGATGTTGTATATATCGTGTTGAATTGGGAAGATTCAACTATTATTTTTGTTCACCAAAAATTTGGAATTAAAATTTTGAAAACAATGCCTAAAATAATTCCAGAGGAATTGTTTCATAAACATGTTCCATGCTAAAACGTCACATATGATATGAAGGAGAGTGATAAGGCATCTCTTTATGTATATGGTCTTCCATGAAGAAAATTGATTTTCTACGCAATAATATCTTGAACTATAGACTTTTGTCTCAAACAGCCATATGATTGCAATCATTCAACAAGAAGATGGATTAGAATTTGCTTTCACATATCAACTACCAAAAAAAAAAAAAAGGAAAAACAGTTTGGATCTGTTACAACATGGGAAAGAATCCAATATTTTGCACGTCTTCTATTTGCAGACATGCCTACCACCATCTACACAAACATTAATGAGATGTTGATCTCTTACATGCCATCTCATGTATTCAACCCTAAAACATGCTCCAAAATCTGTAGACACTTCTCACCGTTTAATATATGTATTAGGTTAGATATGGACTGTTCACATACCTCACCATTTTATACTTCTCGCCAGCTTGCAATGCCGTCCTTGATCCGCCTTCATCATCACATTTGCGGCTCTGTTTTTGTAAGTACAAATGGTGATTGAAGAAATGATAGCTTTGCATGGGATCCTGAGTTCAATGCAAGTACTAAGCCTGGTGCGGCCTTAACACCTTAATCCAACTCAAGCAGTGAAAATACCAATATCCCTCTTATCCTCCTATCAGTTGCTCTAAAGAACACTGCGAGTGGAAGCCTGCACTCTTAGCTTCTCCAAAAAATGGCTCTATGGGAGTTGAATATGAGCATCATGGGATCGCATATTGCTTTCGAGCAAAAGATATGGGGCTCAAGTAAGCTTCAGAGAAGGATACTAAAGCACGATGGCAAGCCAAAGCTAAAGCTGTGGTAAACATTACAAATGAAGTCCAGTAGAACCTCAGCATCAAAATTGGATTTTTCCTTGCAGAGTTTAGTACATTTGAGAAAATCACTTTGAGCCGACGATCTCTGAAGATGGTACGGTAATCATAAATGGGAGTTCTGGAAGATGGTTCTAGATCTCTGTTGTCATGCGCACTTGCCAATCTCAGATCAGAACTATACCGAGTTGTTGCAATGCCCCGTCCAAATGCCGTAAACATCCATTGATATAGAATGTCTGCAATGACACTGCAAAATTGCTGGCGGAAGAACTTTGCCTTCTTGGATACCATTGCTTGGACCAATGAAGCTCCATCCTATTAGATTCAATTGACAATGAGTTTTTAGTTCATAGGATAAGATGACAAGTGATAGATCATGGGTAAAAAGCATCATGTTTCACATGTACTTAACCCTCCATCTGCCTATCTCATTGTTACTTAACACTCCATTTGACTATTTCATTCTTACTCATGCAAGATAAAGTCCAAATTCGTTCAGCAAGCCATTGTCCTAGAGAGCTACACCAAAAGGTAGACAATACCAGAAAATATGATGCCATTGGCAACCATCAAAGTGAACTGGGAACAAGATGAGTTATCACCTCAAATGAAACTAATAGCAGCTAAAGACGATAGTGAGAGAAGGGAACGAGGAAAACAAGAGTAAAAGTAGAAACCAATTAGAAATGAGATAATGTGTAATACCATACTATCCTTTTAGCCTCTTAACCCTAACATTAAATGTGTTATATCCATAATAGGGGTATATTTCACATTTCCTGTGTGATGATTGATAAAGAGAGTCATCTTAACAATATTATAAATACAATGAAAAAAAGGGACCAGCATAAGGGGACTCACTGCAGTCATCAACAGTCTTCTGAGCACAACACCCTCTTTGGATGGTAAAAGCCTCAAGACCAAGTTTGCAACATCAACTGCACCACTGTCCCTTAGTGGTAAATAGCCAAGGGAAGAATCAGCTTTTGATGCTATCAAACCTTTCCTGCAAAAAAAATATAAGAAACATGAATATTTATTTATAAAGACGAGATGCAACCCCAGCAAGTTATCAGGTAAACTAAGAAAGGCTATCAAAAAGGACCAGCATAAGATTTTTGGTAATGATGGATAAGGTATCCTATTGTGAGGATGATTAGCATCCCATGCAAACCCTAAAAGCTGTTACTGTGACTATCCACACAAAAACAACAGAAGAGTGCAAAAAAAAAAATCAGTAGCTGCTAACAGAAAAATAATTTCCCTTCTTCTTTTCTACTTATTCATGGAGTCATGGGCCTTGCATCTGACCAATATTTTGAAGTTCTTAAAGTTCCAAGACATATTCGAAGAATAAACTTGTACCTTGGGAATTGGACTCCAAGAAATACAATTTAACA
Source organism: Prunus persica (assembly GCF_000346465.2). Lineage (NCBI taxonomy): Eukaryota > Viridiplantae > Streptophyta > Magnoliopsida > Rosales > Rosaceae > Prunus > Prunus persica. The sequence continues at coordinate 15,982,487 of NC_034016.1, forward strand.
TACCTGGCTGCGCCTACTTTTAAGAAAAGAGCAAGCCTCTGCCACTGGAACTCCTTCTTTTTGTTAAAAACCACCTGAACCGAACAAATCAAGTAAATCAACAACAAATATACTAAAAATTTGATTTAGGAACCTCACTGGGTAGATTGTCCTCCAAAAAACCTACCCCTATGCCTTTGATTATCAAACAGAAGTTTGTGAAAACTCAGAAGCATGGAAGACACCAAATGGAGAGTCCAAAATTTCTTGTTCGCATGATACCAATACCTACCAAGTCTAAACTAACATGTTTTACACTATAGATTTTACATTACTAAGTATGCAAAGAAATAAAGAAATGCCATTAGTATGCGCAAACAGATATAGATGTACTGCAAGTCCATGTGATAACCAACAAAAAGTAAGAGCATAAGCTATGGTTTTTGAGCATTTCTTACCGAATGTAAAATTTTCCTCGTTGCAGCTGAATTTTCAGTAAGAAGTTTCCGAACAACATAAGGGTATGCAGCTTCAAATGTTTTAAACTTTTTATCTGCAGCTACAGCTAATCCTGAGACAACACACAAAACACGTAAAATCTATTAAGCTAAACAATCTTTATAAAAACATTGAAAAGTGAAGGATGATTTAGGGGTTGGATGCATCACAGAGAGAGCTAGAACCAGCATCAGAAAAATATGAAACAAATTGATATTGGGCAACTTGCTGATTAAGATATGAAGCAAGAAGTCTGAAATCAAGAACTGATTCTGGTCTCATAATACTTTACAATCAAGACAGTCCTTGTATCAGCTTGCTGATTCAGAAAGATACAATCAAGATAGTGATTGTGTCAGACTTGCTTAGGTCACTATCTTGAGGCAGCATACAGGGCATCCAGACAGTAATCATACATCATTATCGTGATTGTACAGGATAGTGATGCATGTAAAAGTAACACAGCATAACCAGTATCCTACAGAATACAGATACAAAAAATATATGCAAAAAGCATTTGATGCCCTAAGGCAAGTGAACACTACCTTCGAAGGAAGCAAGAGAACGTAGAACAAGTGAATAGTACGGTGGCATGCGAAAATGATACTTGAAGGCTATGGACCAGATTTTACCCAGAACCTTCGGAAAAATTACAGTTACAATCAGCCTTTAGTAAATATAAAGAAGCAAGTAATATTATGTGTATCATTACTACAGACAGAGGAGCTATTGTTGTAGGAAGACACAATTACAGATTGCAGATAAGCCAATTTCCGCGTTGTTCAGATGATATTTCATGCTGAAGAATACTTGTAAGTTACTAATATTTACGAGATCAAGACATGATTCTCACCCTGCTGAACTTCACATCAGGAATTCCATCTCTAAATTCTACTTCTCCCAGCTCATATTCTAGATCCTAAATCATAATTACAGCTCAACAAGTTAGTTTCCATAGTTAAGAAAGAAAGTACAACCTCATTGATTTTCATAAATAAATAACAAACATATTTTTCGAAAGCAGAAATAATAGACACTACATAAAACTGAACCAAAGAAGTTGATATGATACCATAGTTACACGCCTGATATTAGTCCCTGGCCTTATGACATCCATTTCGGTCAAGGAATTAACAAGGGATGCCCAATCTCCATTTACTATGTGCACTATGGATGCAAGCATAGCAAATTGATGCTTTTTTTCCATCTGACAAAGCAAGCCAAAATCCAAAAACCTGACATAGAAGTCACCAGTAGAAGTGAAATGAGCTATAGATGCATACTTAGTTATTTGGGTATAGCAAGTAAAGCTTATTTCTACACAATGACAGTCAAAGGCGTACCCGATTTGTCCTGAGGATGTGTAACGCAGGTTTCCAGGATGTGGATCAGCATGCAATAAGCCTGTTTCGAGGAGCTGAACTAAGCATGCCTCCACTCCTTTCTTAACCTACAATAGTCAAACCACAATAATCTGTCACTCGGCTGCCTATGATGACATAATATAGGGAGATCATACTACAAACTGAAACACTCAGAAGAATAATTTGACACGTCTTTTATTGGTGGAATCACTAATTCACTAAGTTAAGAAACCACATTTTCAATGTTATTTTCATTGAACTTAACATAGGATGGCAGCTTACAAATGAATTAAAATAGGATGTCCATATCTCATCTCCACCACCCTAAGCTAAGGCTGTTTTGTCATATTTCATAACAGTATTATTTTGGCCCCTCAAATCTCAAGTCAGTTCTGACAAAATTGATAGCTAATAGCTATCACATAGGCTTTCTAACAGGAATCTGGAATTAACTAGAACCTAAGAAAAGAAGAATCCTGCAATTCAAATTGCATACCAGATCAAGCAGACGTCTTTTGGCATCAAGTCTTTGCCTCTCTGAATAAGTAGAGCCATTATCAATAGAGCTTCCAGCAGATACAGAGAGTAAATCAGTTGGACTCTCACCAACAATCCACTCCATTGTCAGAACTCTCTTACGACTTAATTGTTGAAATATTTTTGGCACAAACATGAAGGGAAAGGAGGAATGAGCTTCCTGTACATACAGCAACAAACAGTAACTAATAGGAAAGAAGCATCTAACCTGGAAACAAACTAGTAATAAACTTTTACGAGTATGTCTTATCACAGAAAAAGGGAGCTTCATATGTTATCAAAAGAATTTCACTTCCATCTAAACAAGTAAATGTAACAACCAATTCTGGATTCTACCCAACTTTTTCCTCAACATAACTTCAAATAAAGAAATATTTAACGACCAAATAATAAAGGTCCACATCAAGGTTTCTTTCTCCTTTGCTTTACTCTTGTTTCCAAAACTAGCCCTTCACTGTTTATTTATTTATTTATTTATTTTTTTTTTTTTTCTCTTCTTCTTTCTGAAACAACATTGTGATAAGAAGTACATCACACTAGGGAAATAACTAACTATTGGGAGATTAACAATTTTATTCACCTATCTAATACTGATGTCAGTTGATGGTTGGAATCTCATGACCCTATGTCATGTTGATTACCAGTAAAAACTGTAAACAACCCCATCCCATTTAGAGCAGGATTGGGAGGTTAACCATTTAATCTGTCCTATAATTTACCCAATTCCTGCAAAATTAATTATTAAACTGCATATCTGCAAGATGAGGTAGCATTAAGTGTAACTTGAGATGCAATTCTTAGTCTTTTAAAGAAAAGGTTAATTAATACTTTGTAATTACCTTTCATGGTAACCATTATAGTTATTAAACTCAAATAAATATGCAATTATTACCATAAACTTGGAAGAATTTGAAGCCTCTAAAGTGTAATCCAACTCTCCAACTAAACCTTTCCCAAGCTCATCAGCATACAGGCGTAGGTCACCTTTTCTCTTCGCTATCTTTTGCAATATCCCAAGCTGAAATGGTTATGTACAACTGAGCACAAGCTTAATGACAAACATATATAGGAAATTAATATTCACCAACACAAGATTAATTGATTCTTTTACAAACCCCTAGGCGAAGAATATATATATCGCGCACTACAATATGACGCAAGTTAGGCCGTTGAACTTTAATAGCAACATTAAATCCATCAAGAGTATGCCCACGGTAGACCTAGAATGTGTAAAACATCAAGCAAATAAGAAATAAACTCGAAAACATAATGATTATAAATAATTCTACATCAATTAAATGCACACATATGTATGTGTTATATACACCTGACCAAAAGATGCTGCAGCCTCGGGTTCCCCAGAAATGTAGCTAAATAATGACTCTACAGGAGATCCTAATTCTTCTTCGATAATTTTCATAGCCACATCCCTGGGAAACGGAGGAATTTGATCATGCAGCTCAGACAATGCCTGCAATCATAAACCAAAGAAGACAAGATGAACAAAATATCCAGCATTCGAGTTATTTCAAGGTAAAGATGAGGAAACAACAAAATATCTTGCATGAAAAAAGATAATATTCAGAAGAACTTTCAAATTGAGGAAAAAGAAACCACAAACAAAATGGTATTGTAATAATTGAAGCCACTTACAGAAACACAAAAGCGCACCAGCATACAACCACAAAGAAAAACATCATTAGATTAAAGTCCACACATATCAATGCAAAACAGGATGAGAAGAATTGGATAATTTTTAGTAAATTTATTTTTTTTCGTTTGCTATACTGACATGGTAAAAGGACATTGACTGCACATGAAAGTTGAAACCTTTACACTTGACGGAAAATACATAGAAGTGTGTTATAAATATATGATTTCAAATTGGTGGCAGATAATGTACTAATATTCAAATAAATAAAAACAAAAATAGAAGATATAGTTCTATACAATCTAACCTTGGAAATTTCAGCACCAATAATGTCTGGCCTGGTGGAAAGGGACTGACCAACTGCATCAGCAAGCAAATGCATGTAACTAGCATATTGGCAATGTTGTGACTGCAGGGGAAAGTAGAAGTCCTAGTATATAATTTGAAGAGCAATATGTAGAATATCGATAGAGTAAATTTTTAAAGAACATAACAAGAAAGATGAGAATTGCAGCTTTAATGCACAGAAAAACTTCAACTAGATAGACTTTCTCACCTTTGATAAAAGTGGGACCCAGGTTTAGCATAGTTTCTTTTAACACCATTCCAAAATTGTATTGTGATACATTCTCATTAATTCCCTCATCCAAACTTGGTCTTAACAACTTCTTTATCCCAGAGGTCCGAATTCTGATTGCAGCAGAAGCAAAGGAGGAAAATACCTTACAACACACAACATAGGGAACCCAATAAGGATTTATTTTATCAAATAGCCCAAATAAAAGCTTTTGCATAACAATCAGATAGCAGACCCTGAACTAAATAACAAGCCAGAAAAAAGATAGACATCTAACAGGCAGGTATAACCCAAGAACATGTTTTATGTTTTCCAATTTACAGTTCCACAATCCAAGAAGATGTGGTGGATCTTTGAAGAAAAAACAGTATTTTACAAGTCAAGATTGGTACACTGTTATGAGGGAGCTCAAAAAATTAGGAAAAGTGTCAACAGTGTTGACTGTAGTTGCTGTAATTTCACTTACAAGCACCCTCATCCTACACAGGATGCAATTAAAATAAGAACTCTAGCAAACTGGTGTTTTAATCAGTAATATAAACAGATTTTAGAAATAAAAAAAAGGAAAGAAGACTTCAAATTTACTGGGGAAAGAGTATTTTGGACTACAATAAATACATGCTTGAAATGTTATAAAAGATTGGAACCAAAGAACTAGCCAACTTAGTGGGCCAGGCCTAGCAGTGCCAAATATCAGTTCAGTATAACTTAAATCCAAAAGTGTGCCATTGGAAGAGCCTCTAGAAAAGGAAACTTAGTACTAGATAACTCACCAATCTAAGAAGGCAAGAGGCACACCAACAAAGCATTGGATATCTCAAAGTTAATTATCTATTAGATATTGAACCTACCTCAAGAAGTCTGAAGGCCACTACATGGGGCCTGCACCTGAAATAATCACCAACACTTTCTGGATCATAGACTTCAGGAAGTGGCTTAGACCAAACCTTAGACAGATAATAAAAGTATAGAGCATATGCCTCGAAAGCCTTGAGATCAGCCATGAACAAATCAACACCAGAGAGTTCTGCCAGAGGATAGATTTCCAACATCAATTTCAACTAAACAAGGTATAAGTTCCAAGTTTCGAACGGGATCGCACAAAATGATAATTTAAGCATTAGATAATCATATGAAGAGGGCAATATATTTTTAGTCAAAAATATTGGCAACCCAAATTTGCTACACTTGAGTTCTTTCCATCCTTATTAGAATGTCATTGGCAAAACACTACATGGTATGGATACATGATTACTTGAGAACAAAACCTATTTTTCCTAGAACAGGAATCAGAGGAAACCTAGTAAGACAAGACCAATCTAGTCCTAACACAAAAAAAACTGATGGGAGGAGGACTGACAGAATTACTTGACAAAATCAATAACCAAGTGATTAATCTTATACTTCGTCAAAGCTTTGTAATTACATAAAAGGGTGAGACTTTACACATTTGCAGCTGTTTGTTAATGAAATCAGAACCAATCTGTCAAATTAAGCAAACTATGTTATAGTTTCTGACCCCTTAGCCAACCCACCACACTCGCTCACTCCACTTGGCCAAAATTTAAAAAAAATCACAAAATTTGCAGTAGGAACTTCATTCATTTCCAAACTTGCAAATCTTTAGCAAGAAAAAGGTATGTAGAAGATGGTACTTAACCAGGATAGGAAGGTTGAGGCCAAGAAGGAGCTGGCAATGGAGGCGCATTGGGGTCTTCGAGGTTGCGAAGCCACACGATGTCATCTAGGGTTTTGGAAACCTCTGGAATTCGAAAAGCCTTATTAGCCCACTGAATCCCACTCCCAATCCCCCGCTTCAGAAATTCCACGTCCTTGCGAAACACCTGACCCAAGTGACCGAAGTCCCCCAGAGGTCGCCCCTGCCTCGCACGCTTGCCCTTCGACGTCATTTCGGAGGCGCCCGTCGACCTCAGCATGCACACCGGCTTAAACGACAGCGACAACGATGCTGCTAGCGCTGTCGTCGCCATTACTGGCCTGCGAGCGAGAGCTGCTGCGTGACGGGAAAATGGGGGTTAATTAGTTGTTAATGTTGTTTAATTGGTTTGTTTAAGGATGTGATTGGTTTTGGGATGGGGACTCATCGCAGTGACGATGATGAAGACGACGAACAAGAGAAGAACGAGTGGCAATGGAGAAAGCGTTGTGGATGCCTCGTGGCCACGGTAAACCGGTTAGATGGGCTTAATCTGCTGCTTTCGTGTATACCGTAAGATTTTAGCACGGGGGTGTTGGTTGGTTCCAGTCTGTTCCTGACCAGTAACACCTTGACACGTAGACAAGCTCACGAGTGTAGACAATCGATAATTAAGAAATCTTACTTTTTGAACTTATAGTTGGCCGTTATTAGGAGAATAAAACTACAGTATATGTATACATTTGTTGGGTCCCAACGCTATGTCATTTTTGGTGACTGAGATTTTTTTTTTCTTCAAAATTTTGTGACTGAGATTGAATTGGATATTGGATTATGAGGTTGATTAACGGTAATTTAATGATGTGTTTGATGCTACTCATCCATCCGAATCATAATCCTACTACATTTGGCCCTAACAAGATTAGGCATTATTCAATCCACGTTGTTTAGATCGCCAAATATTTAACTAGGGTCGTAAATCATATTGAGTCATATCATCTATCCCACCAAATGAACTATATTTGTACATAAACGTGACATGACTATTTTGGGAGTTTTTACACTAAAACGGCAAAAGATTTATTAATTAATTAGCATATAGGACATTGTTGGGTTAATTAAATGAATTGTTGAGTTAAACTAAAAAGTTACTTATAAATGGAAGAATTTCAATCGTAAATTCGATGAAACTCACTAAAACATCCATGTCAATCAATTCGTATAAACAACTAATCTTAGCACTTTAATTAGTCGAAGAATTGTACGTGCGTTCTTTTGTGTTTTCCATTTTAATTAAGCTAGTACTTTGCTTTTTCTTCATCTTGAATTCTTCAGTCTTCCGTTTGCTAAGCATTTTACCATTTCACCCTTAACTTCTGTGCTTGCAGATGGGTTAGATTTTCAAGCAGAACTCAACCTGCACCACACATATAAGATTTGACCTATCAACTGGGATATTCCACACATGGCCACCTATTTGGATTGACAGAATCCACGTGGCCCAATAATAGAGCACAAGCAAGCAGCATTAGCCAATCACAATCCACATTTGGATTCTTCTATATCTCCCACAAGTTGTGTACCCTCTACTACTAGTATTCCTTGCCACTCCTTCCACCTCCCATATTCTAAGTCTCCCCTTCTTCCTCCTCCCACAGACCAAAAATCTTGCAGGCATTCATTTGTTCATTAATGGCTTCCAACACTTTGATGAGCTGTGGCATCGCCACCACAGCCTTCCCTTCAGTCCTCTCATCCTCCAAGTCTAAATTTGCCACCAGTGCAGTCCAGCTCCCCAGTGTTGGTGCCAATGCCTCCTCCAGGTTCTCCATGTCCGCTGATTGGATGCCCGGCCAGCCGAGACCTCCTTATCTAGACGGCTCTGCACCCGGGTAACGAAATATAACAATTCAATAATAATGTTGGGGTCATCAAATATGTTTCGTATCTTGTTAGAAATAAATAAAGTGTAGAGCTAATTTAGATTTGAATAACTTAAATAGTTCGAGGTCATTTGGTGAACGAAATTTGGTGACGCTAACATGTTAATTAATTTGAAGAAAACCATATTATATTTCCTATATTTTGGAGTTTATGTTAGTTTAGTGACATTGTATTAATTTGTTGCTTGTTGGGGTTTCAGTGACTTTGGATTTGACCCACTTCGGCTAGGAGAAGTGCCAGAAAACTTGGAGAGGTTCAAGGAGTCTGAGCTCATTCACTGCAGATGGGCTATGCTTGCTGTTGTAAGTACTAAAACTATACAAACATTTTCATTAAAAATTCCATCAATTTTGTTTACTTTTTTTTACTTGAAATTTATTTACTTTTAATTTGAGGATTAAACTTGCAAATTACAACTTTTGCAGCCAGGGATTCTAGTACCAGAGGCTTTGGGATTGGGCAACTGGGTAAAGGCACAAGAGTGGGCTGCCGTTCCAGGAGGCCAAGCCACCTACTTAGGCAACCCAGTTCCATGGGGCACATTGCCCACAATTTTGGTCATCGAGTTCCTTTCCATTGCTTTTGTAGAGCACCAACGCAGCATGGAAAAGGACCCTGAGAAGAAAAAGTACCCTGGTGGAGCTTTTGACCCCTTGGGCTACTCCAAGGACCCTAAGAAGTTTGAGGAATACAAAGTCAAGGAGATAAAAAACGGTCAGCACACATATACCTAGTCTCTTGTAATTACAATGTTTTATGTTGTCAGACTATGAATGTGTTATAATCTAATTACTCGCTAATTTAATGATTGTGTAGGCCGGCTCGCATTGTTGGCTTTTGTGGGTTTCGTTGTTCAACAGTCGGCGTACCCTGGCACCGGACCTTTGGAGAATTTGGCCACTCACTTGGCTGACCCATGGCACAACAACATTGGGGACGTCATTATCCCAAAGGGGATTTTGCCTTGATTATCCCATGCAATATTTTGATTTACACCCACTGTAAAAATTAAAATTCCATGTAACCGTATGCAATGAATCCGAACATCTTGTCTTTGGCATGCTTGAGTGAGTTTACAAGCAAACTTTTACTATCCCCCTTCATATCTTAGATCTATCTAAAGAACTGTATTGAATATATCAGTTAGTTCTTTTCTAAATCTGCTTCATTATTCTTCAGTGTGTATTTCTTTTCTCTTTGAGAAGGGTTGTAATTTAAGTATCAAAACAAAATAAAGACCATCGAGCAATAGGACACTGTTATTTTATTAATGCTTGCATTACAAGTAGTTGGTAAAACACACACAAACGACTCCTTCGTCAACCTTCACACATTGGGAACTTGCATATTGGGCCTTGAGCTGAGCAATACAGTCTGCTTGACAATCAGCCTCGTTACAGGTAGACGCATCAGGAGAAGGGGCTGGGCGTGGAGCCAACAACGTCATAAGCACCAATGTCAAACGCATTGCAGCTTTTCCTTCTATTGAAAAACTTGAAGAAGAAAAAAAACACACAAAAGTTTATTGAGAGACTGTGTCTTCATGGGTTTTTGTTGATGTGTGAATGGACTGTAATGTAAAGGGTATAAATTATAGGATTTGATGGATGCTTATTATGGAAAGGTATCTGTTTGGTGGATTCATGCGTGTTGTTGAAGGGTATTAACAACATGCGGTGCAAGTTGTTGAAGCCGATGTCGTTAAAAGATTCAAGGCTTTCGACAACACACTTTGCATGTTGTCATACTAAATATCATTGTTTCATTATTATTTTCAAATTCACCTTATAACAATATAGTTCATTTATAAATTGAAGTTTTATGATAAGTAAAACTATTTTCTTCTTTCCCAATAATAAGATAACACATATTAAAGAATTTTCATTCAAAAAATAACTCCATACGTATTACAATGATCAATAGATTCATTGTCAAAGTTACACTTATCCAAATGGAAGTAGAGGGAAATTGTACTATGCCTATAATTACATTTCAAAACCCTCGTCAAGCATGGTCTAGAAACTTGATTTAGTTAGGCTAGACAGCTTATGAGCTGATGAGTTGGATGTAAAGTGCTAGATTGGTAGAAGAATCCCAAATTCAATATGCTACATGACTGCCCGCTTCAGTGTTAGAAGAATTCCAGTTCAGATTGTACTCTTGTGCAATTTCCTTCAACCCTAAGCCTGGCCTCTCCAGAGGGAACACTCTAAGCTGAAATTGAGCGGCAAAAAAACTATATTGACATACAAGTCTGCAGAAATGGATTACCTGTGCATTTTTTTAAATTTTAATGCTTTAGGAACCCACAAACATCACTGTAATGAATAAACTACTCACGCAACTATCTACATGGATCAGTTCCAGTAGACAAAATTCACCAATATTATACACAAAAAGACACTATATATTTATTTCACCAATCCAGAGGAAGATTACGTAGACTATTTAGCATTGAATAGTTCTCTTCTTTGTGATATTTATACAAGCAGCTAGAGCACGAAATTAAAATGCAGCGGTTTTGGTTTTGGGATTTGGGGGTTTTTGGATTTCTCAGTATGATAGACAGAAATTGAGGAGGGAGGAAGGAAATCGACCTGACCTGGAGGCTGTTAGAGGTTGAGAACGAGGAGATAGATGTCTCAGATTCTTCCCGATCAGTTTTCAGAACCATCAGTTTAAAGAGGAAGAAGGTTCCGCACCTTGCTCTCCAATTGGATAAATTTTAGTCTAAAATCTTGAGAATATAAAAGGGATTGTGAGGAAAAGAGAGAGAGAATGGTGCAGGCATGAAGTCTGAGAACGAAGAGGAAAAGGGATTCTAGATGAGAGGGAGCAAGTGAGGGTCAGAGATTGGGAGGGGACGAGAGACAGAGGACGATAGAGGATTTGAGCGTAAGAGAGGGTGCCAATTAGAAAAGTAGTGAATAAAAATAGCGGGACCCTGAAATTAAAAAAGAGTTTGAGAGAGAGACTGAAATTTTAGGCTGAAAAGTGAGCCCGCAAAAAAAATCGGATAGTTTTTCCACCGATATTTTACTGTAGTAAATTGATATAGTTTTGACAACATGTGATGCGTGTTGTTGAACTTTAGATACAACAACACGCAAGGATGCGTTGTAAAATATCTTCGAAATTTCATTTTGACAACACGCACTAAATGTAAGTTGTTGAGAGCGGTATAACACGACACACATGAGACTGAAATTTTAAGCTGAAAAGTGAGCCCGCAAAAAAATTCGGATAGTTTTTTCAACAACATTTTGCTGTAGTAAATTGATATAGTTTTCAACAACACGCAAAGGATGCTTTGTTAAAATGTCCCCGAAATTCCAATTTGATAACGCGCACTAAATGTAAATTGTTGAAATTGGTATAATACGACACGCACTAAATGCAAGTTGTTGAAAACGGTATAATACTACACGCACAATCTACACGTTGTGGAAAGTCTAATTCCACAACGCCTAATTTACGTACGTTGTTAATAACGTGTTATTGTATGGTATTTTCCTTCTACTGTGTGTTTGACTAATTTAGATGTGTTTGGAAAAATGTAGCCAAAAGTGATGTAATGGATGATGGTTGAATGTGGCGTCGAAAACCCTTGCATGAGATAAGAACAAGCCACCCACTTACGTACGTAGTCAAAAACAATACCATCGATTGTTCTGGTCTAGAGCAAAGCTTTTTCCTATAAAATAAGTGCTTAGTCTATTTTGAAATAATATAACAATAAGGCGTACTCATTTACAGATGTGCGACCACAGTATAGATTTAATAAAGTTGCAGGCCATCACATTTCTCCATCTACATCTCTCAACACAGGCTTCAAAGACTGGCATACATTAGTCCAAAGAAGCAAAAACAGAGAAAAACAAAGATAGCAAATGGGTAAGGGAGGAAAGCCTGATGGAGGTGATGGCTTTGGAGATGCAAGCAGGGATGGTGTTGAACAAGAGAACATGGCTGCTTGGCTTCTTGGTGTTAACACCCTCAAAATCCAACCTTTCAAGCTCCCTAATCTCGGTACCAATTTGTTCTTTTTCTGGATCACTGTTTTTTTAAAAAACTCAACTTCTTTCACTTTTCAGGTCAAATTATTATTTGTGTTGTGATCCTTTTTGCCTAATTGACTTCCTGTGCTCCTTGTTCCCTTGGGATTTCTTTAGGACCCTGTGATGTTTTAGTTCGACTCAAGGCTGTTGGCATATGCGGCAGTGATGTTCACCACTTCAAGGTCCCCCCCGCCCCCCCCCTCTTTCCCTTCTTGGCTGCAAGGGTCTGGGCATACTGTCTTGGTCAACTGACATAACCCAACCCATGTCTCCATTATAACTAATTAAATTGGTAAATATGTACTGTTTTGATTGTTGTTTGTTACTTTTCAGAACATGAGATGTGCAGATTTTGTGGTGAAAGAGCCAATGGTAATTGGGCATGAGTGTGCTGGGATCGTAGAGGAAGTTGGGAGTGAGGTGAAGCATCTGGTGCCTGGTGACCGTGTGGCAGTAGAGCCCGGCATCAATTGCAAGCGATGTGAGCTATGCAAACGAGGTCGATATAATCTATGCTCCGGGATGAAGTTTTTCGGGTCCCCTCCAACTCATGGTTGCCTGGCAAATCAGGTATACACGTATTTGCAGCATATTAAATGCCAGTTGTAACTAGCACAAGATGACACGTGGAGTGTTGTAATCTTGTCACAAGTGGAACTTTGAAGGGCCGGCCCGAATATTATTGACTTGAACTTTTCCCCCGGTTTCTATTGAATTTAACAATCAGTATTGGATAAGGCTGACTAGAGCATGACTGGACTTTTTTAGTGGGCAATTCAAATTTGAGGTAGGTGTTTGAGATACATGATGGTTTCTTATATTTTATTTTGCAGGTTGTCCATCCTGGAGACCTGTGTTTTAAACTACCAGACAATGTGAGCTTGGAGGAAGGGGCAATGTGTGAGCCCTTAAGTGTTGGTGTTCATGCTTGTCGTCGGGCTAATGTCTGTCCAGAAACAAATGTTTTGGTCATGGGAGCAGGACCTATCGGACTTGTTACAGTGTTGGCTGCTCGTGCCTTTGAAGCATCTAGAATTGTCGTGGCGGATGTGAATGACCACCGTTTATCTGTTGCAAAGGCTCTTGGTGCACATGAGATTGTCAAAGTTTCCACAAATATCGAGGTACATGACGCTGTTAGATGTTCGGGGTTTGTAAGGTGACATTAACCCTTTTTTTAATGAGTTTATGTAAATTATTTTGAAGGAGGTTGCTGAAGAAGTGGCTAAGATAAAAGAAGCTATGGGAACTCGAGTGGATGTAAGCTTTGATTGTGCAGGGTTTAATAAAACCATGGCGACAGCTCTGAGTGCTACTGGTTCCGGTGGCAAAGTTTGCCTTGTGGGAATGGGCCAGAGAGAGTTGACTCTCCCACTCACGTCAGCTACTGCCAGGTATAAATTGATTAATTCATTTGTTCAGTTTGTAAACCTATTTGTATCGTATTTGGTATGACATCTGTAATAGAGGCATGAGACATGACTCACTTGTGATACGTATTATTTGTATTATTTATACTTTCATGATTTTAATACAGAGAGGTCGATGTGATTGGAATTTTCCGATACAAGAACACATGGCCCTTGTGCCTTGAATTGTTGAGAAGTGGTAAGGTTGATGTGAAGCCCCTGATAACACATCGTTTTGGATTCTCCCAAACGGAAGTGGAAAAAGCATTTGAAACCAGTGCTGGTGGAGCCAATGCCATTAAGGTCATGTTTAATCTGTAAAATTGGCTCAAGGAAATGGAGCCAATCTTTAGTGAAATTTTTGTTGTGCTTTGTTTGCCTAATAATTGGGGTTTGTGGTTGGGTGTTGTACTTATAATGAGCCCATTTTAAACCCATATAGTCGGGTACAAGTTTCTGTTGTAAAAAAAACAACTATTGAAAGGAACAAGGAGATTGACCCCCAAAAAAACAAAGGAACATGTGATCCCAAACCAAAGCACACAAATACAACCAAATCTTCACCAAGAAAACACCTAATACCATCACGAGACTTATTGAAGGTAGAGAGACGCAACTAAAGGCAAGAACCCTAATTAGATTATCTATATCCCACCCTATTGCAGTCAACAGAAATACATGGTGTATAGAACAATTAATTATTTTTTTTAGCTTATCACACGCAAGTCACACTTGATCATTTAAATAAAATGTTCCATTCAAATTCAACACATATGTATAGATATAGTCCCTTAAGGGGTATTTTCTCAAAGGTGGCCTTAAAAGCGAAGAAAATATAGAACAATTTTGAGTAGAGCAGTTTTTTTTTTTAATTTTTCAAATTAGCGATAATTGTATTCAATAATTGGTTACACAGACCAAATACACATAACGGGTTAATATATAAAGATGGATGCACAATAATCACAAAGGGTTAATCCAGAGATTGGAGGATACACCAGCAACATCGCACATCTTATATCTCTACTAATAACCCTAAAAGATCAAATACATTTCAACGTAATAGTCACATGCATGAGTAGAGTAGAGAAGTTTTTATCCATGAAGACTATAGTAAAATAAAGAATTGAATACATTGACAATGAATTATTACATACTTCGGATACAAGTCTGTTTGCTTGTCCAGGGAAAGAAGTGGAGAGCTAATTAAGCAGCTAAGGAATTTGATCCAGACAAAAATCAAAGCAAATGAAAATGTGCTGAAAACAAAAGGCTTCATTGTTGGAAATTTAATATTATAATATTTAATTTAGTACAAGTGTCGTGTTTTAGCCAAGTATTGCAACTTTCAGCAATTCAAACAAAACGCGCTGCTTGGTATTTAGAGAATTTCAGATGTAATTATATCGCATCCATTGTAAACAGCCACATTGTTTCAAACGTGATGTTTGAGTTCTTTATAAACCCATGGGCGTGGCCCTCTTCTTTACAGTAGTAGGAGTTTTCCCAACTCAAGCCAAATCTTCTTTCCGGTCTAGTTAAAAGAGTGCAAATATATAATTGGTTCGTGAGAGCTTTAAAGTTGTACAAGAAAATCTGTCTTTAGGTCAAATTACATTAACGTATTTGATACACATCAATTTCTCCCGAAGCCACTTTTGGTGGGGCTTTTGACCCTTGGGCTACTCCGAAGGACCTAAGAAGTTTGAGAAATACAAAGTCAAAGATGAAAGGGTCAGCACACATATTGCCTAGTTATTTATATAAATATGATGTTTTATTATGTTATTTATATAAATATGATGAATCTATAGAGAATGTAATTACTAATCTAATGATTGTGTGGGCCGACTCGCAATTTTTTTTATTTATCCAAACGATATTAGTAACGGAGAATTCGAACACAAGTGCAGGAATTGTTCCATTTGAACTACAAATTCTTTATTATCAACTTACATTATTGACTTTCATGTGTTTTGTTGACTTTCATGTGTTTCGTTGTTCAACGAGGCGTATGCTTGCAAATTGGTGGCAGTTGCATTGGGGACATCATTATCCCAAAGCAAACTTTTACCGTGGCCTTTTTTTATAGACTCCTTTTTTTTCTTTTAATTTTTTTTTCCCTGTCAAGATAATGGAGACTTCTATTATATTTAATGTCATGAGGACCAAAGCAAGCACCAATCTCAAACGCATTGCAGCTCTTCCTTCCATTGAAAAATCTGAAGGAAAAAAAAAACACACAAAAGTTTATGTTATGTTATGTGACAGAATATTGAGAGGCTTTGTCTTGATGGGTTTTGGTTGCTGTGTAAATGGACTGCCATATGTAGAGGGTATCTGTTTGGTGGAATTAAATCTGAAATTACCAAATTTGTCTACCTTAATTTGTCCTAAAAATATTGGTAACTATTCTTTAGGGTTTGGTGCACTCTATTCGATACAATATACGTCATTTTAAATATGATGTATTAAATTCACTTAAATTATAATACGTGTAAATATATTAATATTACGTTGTTTTAATAAGATGTATTGAATTCACTCAAATTATAATACGTGTATATATATGAAATTGTGTATTTGATAAACATGAAAATTCCTGAAGTCAATGACTAATCTAGATGTGCTTGGAACAATCTAGCCAACAGTGATGTAACGGATTGTGGTTGAATGTGGCAAGGAAAACCTTGCATGAGATGAGTACTTACGTAGGCAAATACCATTAAATGCTGGATTATTCTGGTATATAAAATAAGGTGTGCTTAGTCTAAATTTTTATTCTAAAAAAATAAGGTGTTTAGTCTAAGTTTTTATTCTAAAAATATAAGGTGTTTAGTCTAAATTTTTTTTCTAAAAAAATAAAGCGTGCAATTAAAAGATGTGACCCCCACGTCATCATATAGATTTAAGAAGGTAGCAGGCCATCACGTTTCTCCATCTACATCTCTCAACACAGGCTTCATAAAGACTGGCATAAATCCAAAGCACCAAAAAAAATAAACTCAGATAACGAATGGGTAAGGGAGGAAAGCCTGATGGAGGTGATGGTTTTGAGGAAGCCAGCAGAGATGGTTGTGAACAAGAGAACATGGCTGCTTGGCTGCTTGGTGTTAACACCCTCAAAATCCAACCTTTCAAGCTCCCTAATCTCGGTACCAATTTGTTCTGTTTCTGGATCACTGTTTCTTTAAAGTCAACTTCTTACACTTTCCAGGTCAAATTATTATTTGTGATCCTTTTTGCCTAATTGACTTCCTGCGTTCCTTGTTTTCTTGGTATTTTCTTTAGGACCCCGTGATGTTTTAATTCGACTCAAGGCTGTTGGCATATGTGGCAGTGATGTTCACCACTTCAAGGTCACCCCCTCTTTTCCTTCTTAGTTCTTTATTATATTCATGATAGAGAAAAGGCCGGGCACAATGCTCTAATCAACTAACCTAATTCACGTCTTCACAGGGAATTCGAACACATTGATTGTTAAACAATATATACTTTAAATTAATTGGTAAATGGCCTGTTTTGATTGTTGTTGTTTGTTACTATTTTCAGAACATGAGATGTGCAGATTTTGTGGTGAAAGAGCCAATGGTAATCGGGCATGAGTGTGCTGGGTTCGTAGAGGAAGTTGGGAGTGAGGTGAAGCATCTGGTGCCTGGTGACCGTGTGGCAGTAGAGCCCGGCATCAATTGCAAGCGATGTGAGCTATGCAAACAAGGCCGATATAATCTATGCCCCGAGATGAAGTTTTTCGGGTCCCCTCCAACTCATGGTTGCCTGACAAATCAGGTATCCACGTATTTGCAGCATATTATATGCCAGTTGTAACTAGCACAAGATGACACGTGGAGCGTTGTAAGCTTGGCAGAAGTGGAACATTTAGTATTGGATAAGGCTGACTAGAGCATGACTAGACTTTGAGTTTTTGTTTTGTTTTTGGGTTACAAGACTTTGAGTTTATTTTAATTGTGACTTCTTTGAATATGGGTTATGTTGAGGAGGTGTGTTGATAGGTTGAATTTTCTCTGCTATTCTGGATTTTTGTGCAAGATTTGTGTCCTAGTCTAAAATGTATTTAAATGTGGGAGACATAAAAAAGATGCGGGGTCGTTTGTCTGCTTGGTTAGTCAAACATGGGTTAGTTCATAGATCTTTGCCTACCAAACATCGATTATAACTATTGTCCAAATGAATTGGACTGGTCCTCTGAGTTGAAATAGTACAAATAACAACACTCACTTTGAGATACTATAGTTTTTTTAGTGGGCAATTCAAATTTGAAGCAGGTGTTTGAGATACATGATGTTTTCTTATATTTTATTTCACAGGTTGTCCATCCTGGAGACCTGTGTTTTAAACTACCAAACAATGTGAGCTTGGAGGAAGGGGCAATGTGTGAGCCCTTAAGTGTTGGTGTTCATGCTTGTCGTCGGGCTAATGTCGGTCCAGAAACAAATGTTTTGGTCATGGGAGCAGGACCTATAGGACTTGTTACACTGTTGGCTGCTCGTGCCTTCGAAGCACCTAGAATTGTCGTGGCGGATGTGAATGACCACCGTTTATCCGTTGCAAAGGCTCTTGGTGCACATGAGATTGTCAAAGTTTCCACAAATATTGAGGTACATGCTGCTGTCACATGTTCGGGATTTGTAGGGTGACATCAGCCCTTTTTTTTTATAATGAGTTTATCTAAATTATTTTGAAGGAGGTTGCTGAAGAAATTGTTAAAATAAAAGAAGCTATGGGAACTCGAGTGGATGTAAGCTTCGATTGTGCAGGGTTTAATAAAACCATGACGACAGCTTTGAGTGCTACTGGTTCCGGTGGCAAAGTTTGCCTTGTGGGAATGGGCCAGAGAGAGCTGACTCTCCCACTCACTTCAGCTGCTGCCAGGTATAAATTGATTAATTCATTTGTTCAGTTTGTAAACTTTTTTTTTGGTATTTGGTGTCACATCTCTAATAGAGGCATGAGACATGACTCACTTGTGACATGTATTATTTGTATTATTTATGATTTCATGATTTGAATACAGAGAGGTCGATGTGATTGGAATTTTCCGATACAAGAACACATGGCCCTTGTGCCTCGAATTGTTGAGAAGTAGTAAGGTTGATGTGAAGCCCCTGATAACACATCGTTTTGGATTCTCTCAAAAGGAAGTGGAAAAAGCATTTGAAACCAGTGCTAGTGGAGGCAATGCCATTAAGGTCATGTTTAATCTGTAGAATTGGCTCAAGGAAATGGAGCCAATCTTTGGTGAAATTTTTGTTGTGCTTTGTTTGCCCAATAATCGGGGTTTGTGGTTGGGTGTTGTACTTATAATTAGCCCATTTTAAACCCATCTTAGTCGGGTACAAGTTTCTGTTGTAAAAAATAATAATAATAATAAATAACTATTAAAAGGACCAAGGAGTATCATTTTGTGATAATAATTGTAATAAAGATATAGAAAATAAATTAAATACTAAAATTTTATACTTTTTTTAATATATACAAAGCAGTGGGTGAATTATTTACTTACTTAAGTACCAAGCAAAACCCTATTTGTTTAGAATAGTCCTCTAATTATTTAAGTTAATACCTAATATTTAATGTAATTTATTTAAGATAAGTATGGACAAAAATATTGAGGGTCCAAAACTATGAAAATATTGAGAAAAAATAGCTAATTTTGAATAAAGACATGGAAATCTTGAATAATTTTTCAATACATATTTATATAATTAATTTTGTACTACTTCAACTCTACAAACTAGTAAAATCTAGTTGCATAATAAATTGTCTAGTAATAATTAAAAATTTTGGCAAGTTACAACTGAAAAGGTCGGTCACTATATAATATTTGTTTTTAATTTTTTTTAATTTTTTAATATATATTATTTTTATTCAATAATATGTGAAAATTATGTGTATATTAGTGAAAATTTTATAAAAAAAATGCTTGTATTAAACATGAAAGTGGTAAATTATTTATACAGGTAATAATTCTAGAAAAGTAAAAAATGAAAAGGGGACAATAGAGACTCAAGTAATGGCCTAATAGTAATGGATAATGCTCTAAACAACTCTTATCGATAAACGAAAATCGAGGAAAAAATTTTTAAAGAAAAAAAGGACCCCAGTGTATATATAAAGAGTATAGTGGATCGACTATACTATTTTTTTAATTTAAAAATAGAAAGAAAAAAAAAAACAGAGTACGCCCGGCTATACTTTTTATACCCAAAAAAGAATAATAATAAAAACAAGTATAGCCGCTAAGTACAGCCGCACGGCTATACTATCTAAAAAATAAAAATTCGAGTATAGCCGGCCGGCTAAACTACTTATACACACCCAATGAGGGTGATAACAACCACATCAAAAAAATGACAATTAAAAAGGATCGCAAATAATTAAGATTCAAGCTATTATAAAGACGGCATTCCTGCATTCATCTGAAGTAAATCGATGTGGTAAACAGTGCATTCAGTTGACTCATAAATGTTTAAAAAAAAAAAAAACCTGCTTTGCGATTTATATTAAAAAATCGATGTGGTAAACAGTAGCCGCTAAGTACAGCCGTTCGGTGTACAGCCGCTATATAACTTTTCATTCATGAACCCTTTTTACAAAGGTACCCTTTTGTCCTTGGAAAATACACACTCCTTTTCTCCGGTTTTCATATTGTCAGTCATTTTCTCTGGTTTTCATACTACACTCCTTTTTTTTCAGTTATTCATCTCATGTACCTTTTCTTATCGCAGGGTTGTTCCTTAGTCGTGCTCAATCATGACGATATATATTCAGACACGGTGAGGCCCTCCCTTATTTTACAGATGGAGTATCTAGCAGACATTCTGATAAGAGCAGAACCGTGGGAAGGTATTTGCTGGAACACATTTTGTCACTTCACCAGATTGAATTTTCTGTAAAATAGCTTCTCTAATATGGAAAAAAGCAAGAGTCTATTTCCTTTCATTTGAACAGTCCAATAGTGAGTTCACTGGTTCGCCAAGATAGATTGCTAGAAACTAGAAATTATGTCTGTCAAATCATTCATGTATGGTCATTTGTGGTTACTTACTTTTTGAGTCTTGGTTGTTATGGAAATGAATAATCTGCTACTTAAACTTTTAACATATGATAGTTGCTTTGTGTCATGGTCTTTTTTCTGGATTTTCTTCTTCTCTTCTCTTTTACCTGTCGTATCTTCTCCGCCGAGTTCACTAGATCACAATCCTGTGTTAGCAATTGAAAAATTGTGAGAACTATTTCCATTAGTATTGCTTGCTGGCTTGCTGCGGGTGACCTGCCAATTATGCCTGTAGCAAGTTTACTTTTCCTGTCTAGTATTACTTCCCAAAAGTATCATCTTAATGGTTTTGATATCCATACAATTGAACAAGATTACGAAAGTTATGATCCTCATTGTTCTTGTTGGTTGCTGTTGACAGACCTGCAAGACCTTCAAGGGCATTTACAGATTCATCACAGAGACCTTGAAGGTCTTTAAATATATTTTCACAATGCACCAACAATAAAAATATAGATTTCTTTGTAAGCCTACCTTTTGAGGTGCCTTTTGTAAAAGTCCCACATTGAAAATACAAACTACTGTATAGGTGTTTATAAACAAAGCACTATGTCAAATAGGAAAGTGTGGTTAACATAAACGAGTTGAGTTAATGGGCTTGGCAATAGGCTAGGCCTCCATTAACAATACTTATATTAATCAAAGACTTGGGCCTTGGGCAATAAATAGAATTTAATTATTGGGTGCACTTTTGCTATAATTTTTAATATTTTTAAATAGAAAATTAAGAGACATATATATACTATTTATATTCAATAATATGTGAGAATATTCAATAATAGGTGAATTTTGTGTGCCTTATGAAATTTTTGTAAAAGAATACTTGTATTAAACATGAAGAAATACGTGCGGACGTGTATAATACATTATTAAATGCGAAAATACCAAAGATCTT